>NW_027603762.1:0-10000 GCF_053455715.1 Rhinoraja longicauda
TGTGGGCTCTGGGCAGTTGTGGGGCCGGACAGTTGTGGGCTCTGGGCAGTTGTGGGCTCTGGGCAGTTGTGGGGCCGGACAGTTGTGGGCTCTGGGCAGTTGTGGGGCCGGACAGTTGTGGGCTCTGGGCAGTTGTGGGGCCGGACAGTTGTGGGTGCCGGACAGTTGTGGGCTCTGGGCAGTTGTGGGTGCCGGACATTTGTGGGCTCTGGACAGTTGTGGGCTCTGGGCAGTTGTGGGCTCTGGACAGTTGTGGGCTCTGGACAGTTGTGGGCTCTGGCAGTTGTGGGTGCCGGACAGTTTTGGGCTCTGGGCAGTTGTGGGGCCGGACTGTTGTGGGCTCTGGCAGTTGTGGGCTCTGGGCAGTTGTGGGCTCTGGGCAGTTGTGGGGCTGGGCAGTTGTGGGGCTGGGCAGTTGTGGGGCTGGGCAGTTGTGGGGCCGGACAGTTGTGGGCTCTGGCAGTTGTGGGTGCCGGACAGTTGTGGGCTCCGGACAGTTGTGGGGCTGGGCAGTTGTGGGCTCTGGGCAGTTGTGGGGCTGGGCAGTTGTGGGCTCCGGGCAGTTGTGGGCTCTGGGCAGTTGTGGGGCTGGGCAGTTGTGGGGCTGGGCAGTTGTGGGGCTGGGCAGTTGTGGGGCTGGGCAGTTGTGGGGCTGGGCAGTTGTGGGGCCGGACAGTTGTGGGCTCCGGACAGTTGTGGGGCTGGGCAGTTGTGGGCTCTGGGCAGTTGTGGGGCTGGGCAGTTGTGGGCTCCGGACAGTTGTGGGCTCCGGACAGTTGTGGGCTCCGGACAGTTGTGGGCTCCGGGCAGTTGTGGGGCTGGGCAGTTGTGGGCTCTGGACAGTTGTGGGGCCGGACAGTTGTGGGGCCGGACTGTTGTGGGGCCGGACAGTTGTGGGTTCTGGACAGTTGTGGGGCTGGGCAGTTGTGGGTGCCGGACAGTTGTGGGGCTGGGCAGTTGTGAGCTCTGGGCAGTTGTGGGCTCTGGACAGTTGTGGGGCTGGGCAGTTGTGGGCTCTGGGCAGTTGTGGGCTCCGGACAGTTGTGGGCTCTGGGCAGTTGTGGGGCCGGACAGTTGTGGGCTCTGGGCAGTTGTGGGCTCTGGGCAGTTGTGGGGCCGGACAGTTGTGGGCTCTGGGCAGTTGTGGGGCCGGACAGTTGTGGGCTCTGGGCAGTTGTGGGGCCGGACAGTTGTGGGTGCCGGACAGTTGTGGGCTCTGGGCAGTTGTGGGTGCCGGACATTTGTGGGCTCTGGACAGTTGTGGGCTCTGGGCAGTTGTGGGCTCTGGACAGTTGTGGGCTCTGGACAGTTGTGGGCTCTGGCAGTTGTGGGTGCCGGACAGTTTTGGGCTCTGGGCAGTTGTGGGGCCGGACTGTTGTGGGCTCTGGCAGTTGTGGGCTCTGGGCAGTTGTGGGCTCTGGGCAGTTGTGGGGCTGGGCAGTTGTGGGGCTGGGCAGTTGTGGGGCTGGGCAGTTGTGGGGCCGGACAGTTGTGGGCTCTGGCAGTTGTGGGTGCCGGACAGTTGTGGGCTCCGGACAGTTGTGGGGCTGGGCAGTTGTGGGCTCTGGGCAGTTGTGGGGCTGGGCAGTTGTGGGCTCCGGGCAGTTGTGGGGCTGGGCAGTTGTGGGGCTGGGCAGTTGTGGGGCTGGGCAGTTGTGGGGCCGGACAGTTGTGGGCTCCGGACAGTTGTGGGGCTGGGCAGTTGTGGGCTCTGGGCAGTTGTGGGGCTGGGCAGTTGTGGGCTCCGGACAGTTGTGGGCTCCGGACAGTTGTGGGCTCCGGACAGTTGTGGGCTCCGGGCAGTTGTGGGGCTGGGCAGTTGTGGGCTCTGGACAGTTGTGGGGCCGGACAGTTGTGGGGCCGGACTGTTGTGGGGCCGGACAGTTGTGGGCTCTGGACAGTTGTGGGCTCTGGGCAGTTGTGGGGCCGGACAGTTGTGGGCTCTGGGCAGTTGTGGGCTCTGGGCAGTTGTGGGGCCGAACAGTTGTGGGGCCGGACAGTTGTGGGGCCGGACAGTTGTGGGCTCTGGACAGTTGTGGGCTCCGGACAGTTGTGGGCTCCGGACAGTTGTGGGCTCCGGACAGTTGTGGGCTCCGGAGAGTTGTGGGCTCCGGACAGTTGTGGGCTCCGGACAGTTGTGGGCTCCGGGCTGTTGTGGGCTCCGGGCAGTTGTGGGTGCCGGGCAGTTGTGGGGCTGGGCAGTTGTGGGCTCTGGACAGTTGTGGGGCTGGGCAGTTGTGGGCTCTGGGCAGTTGTGGGCTCCGGACAGTTGTGGGCTCTGGGCAGTTGTGGGCTCTGGGCTGTTGTGGGGCTGGGCAGTTGTGGGCTCTGGACAGTTGTGGGGCTGGGCAGTTGTGGGCTCTGGGCAGTTTTGGGCTCCGGACATTTGTGGGCTCTGGGCAGTTGTGGGGCCGGACAGTTGTGGGCTCTGGGCAGTTGTGGGCTCTGGGCAGTTGTGGGCTCTGGGCAGTTGTGGGGCCGGACAGTTGTGGGCTCTGGGCAGTTGTGGGGCCGGACAGTTGTGGGCTCTGGACAGTTGTGGGCTCTGGGCAGTTGTGGGGCCGGACAGTTGTGGGCTCTGGGCAGTTGTGGGCTCTGGGCAGTTGTGGGGCCGGACAGTTGTGGGGCCGGACAGTTGTGGGGCCGGACAGTTGTGGGCTCCGGACAGTTGTGGGCTCCGGACAGTTGTGGGCTCCGGACAGTTGTGGGCTCCGGACAGTTGTGGGCTCCGGACAGTTGTGGGCTCCGGACAGTTGTGGGCTCCGGGCAGTTGTGGGCTCCGGGCAGTTGTGGGCTCTGGGCAGATGTGGGGCTGGGCAGTTGTGGGGCTGGGCAGTTGTGGGGCTGGGCAGTTGTGGGGCTGGGCAGTTGTGGGGCTGGGCAGTTGTGGGGCTGGGCAGTTGTGGGGCGGGGCAGTTGTGGGGCCGGACAGTTGTGGGCTCCGGACAGTTGTGGGCTCCGGACAGTTGTGGGCTCCGGACAGTTGTGGGGCCGGACAGTTGTGGGCTCCGGACAGTTGTGGGCTCCGGACAGTTGTGGGCTCCGGACAGTTGTGGGCTCCGGACAGTTGTGGGCTCCGGACAGTTGTGGGCTCCGGACAGTTGTGGGCTCCGGACAGTTGTGGGCTACGGGCTGTTGTGGGCTCCGGGCAGTTGTGGGTGCCGGGCAGTTGTGGGGCTGGGCAGTTGTGGGCTCTGGACAGTTGTGGGGCTGGGCAGTTGTGGGCTCTGGGCAGTTGTGGGCTCCGGACAGTTGTGGGCTCCGGACAGTTGTGGGCTCCGGACAGTTGTGGGCTCCGGGCAGTTGTGGGTGCCGGACAGTTGTGGGCTCCTGACAGTTGTGGGCTCTGGGCTGTTGTGGGGCTGGGCAGTTGTGGGTGCCGGACAGTTGTGGGGCTGGGCAGTTGTGAGCTCTGGGCAGTTGTGGGCTCTGGACAGTTGTGGGGCTGGGCAGTTGTGGGCTCTGGGCAGTTGTGGGCTCTGGACAGTTGTGGGGCTGGCCAGTTGTGGGCTCTGGGCAGTTGTGGGCTCCGGACAGTTGTGGGCTCTGGGCAGTTGTGGGGCCGGACAGTTGTGGGCTCTGGGCAGTTGTGGGCTCTGGGCAGTTGTGGGGCCGGACAGTTGTGGGCTCTGGGCAGTTGTGGGGCCGGACAGTTGTGGGCTCTGGGCAGTTGTGGGGCCGGACAGTTGTGGGTGCCGGACAGTTGTGGGCTCTGGGCAGTTGTGGGTGCCGGACATTTGTGGGCTCTGGACAGTTGTGGGCTCTGGGCAGTTGTGGGCTCTGGACAGTTGTGGGCTCTGGACAGTTGTGGGCTCTGGCAGTTGTGGGTGCCGGACAGTTTTGGGCTCTGGGCAGTTGTGGGGCCGGACTGTTGTGGGCTCTGGCAGTTGTGGGCTCTGGGCAGTTGTGGGCTCTGGGCAGTTGTGGGGCTGGGCAGTTGTGGGGCTGGGCAGTTGTGGGGCTGGGCAGTTGTGGGGCTGGGCAGTTGTGGGGCTGGGCAGTTGTGGGGCCGGACAGTTGTGGGCTCTGGCAGTTGTGGGTGCCGGACAGTTGTGGGCTCCGGACAGTTGTGGGGCTGGGCAGTTGTGGGCTCTGGGCAGTTGTGGGGCTGGGCAGTTGTGGGCTCCGGGCAGTTGTGGGCTCTGGGCAGTTGTGGGGCTGGGCAGTTGTGGGGCTGGGCAGTTGTGGGGCTGGGCAGTTGTGGGGCTGGGCAGTTGTGGGGCTGGGCAGTTGTGGGGCCGGACAGTTGTGGGCTCCGGACAGTTGTGGGGCTGGGCAGTTGTGGGCTCTGGGCAGTTGTGGGGCTGGGCAGTTGTGGGCTCCGGACAGTTGTGGGCTCCGGACAGTTGTGGGCTCCGGACAGTTGTGGGCTCCGGGCAGTTGTGGGGCTGGGCAGTTGTGGGCTCTGGATAGTTGTGGGGCCGGACAGTTGTGGGGCCGGACTGTTGTGGGGCCGGACAGTTGTGGGCTCTGGACAGTTGTGGGCTCTGGGCAGTTGTGGGGCCGGACAGTTGTGGGCTCTGGGCAGTTGTGGGCTCTGGGCAGTTGTGGGGCCGAACAGTTGTGGGGCCGGACAGTTGTGGGGCCGGACAGTTGTGGGCTCTGGACAGTTGTGGGCTCCGGACAGTTGTGGGCTCCGGACAGTTGTGGGCTCCGGACAGTTGTGGGCTCCGGAGAGTTGTGGGCTCCGGACAGTTGTGGGCTCCGGACAGTTGTGGGCTCCGGGCTGTTGTGGGCTCCGGGCAGTTGTGGGTGCCGGGCAGTTGTGGGGCTGGGCAGTTGTGGGCTCTGGACAGTTGTGGGGCTGGGCAGTTGTGGGCTCCGGACAGTTGTGGGCTCCGGACAGTTGTGGGCTCCGGACAGTTGTGGGCTCTGGGCAGTTGTGGGCTCTGGGCTGTTGTGGGGCTGGGCAGTTGTGGGCTCTGGACAGTTGTGGGGCTGGGCAGTTGTGGGCTCTGGGCAGTTTTGGGCTCCGGACAGTTGTGGGCTCTGGGCAGTTGTGGGGCCGGACAGTTGTGGGCTCTGGGCAGTTGTGGGCTCTGGGCAGATGTGGGGCCGGACAGTTGTGGGCTCTGGGCAGTTGTGGGGCCGGACAGTTGTGGGCTCTGGACAGTTGTGGGCTCTGGGCAGTTGTGGGGCCGGACAGTTGTGGGCTCTGGGCAGTTGTGGGCTCTGGGCAGTTGTGGGGCCGGACAGTTGTGGGGCCGGACAGTTGTGGGGCCGGACAGTTGTGGGCTCCGGACAGTTGTGGGCTCCGGACAGTTGTGGGCTCCGGACAGTTGTGGGCTCCGGACAGTTGTGGGCTCCGGACAGTTGTGGGCTCCGGACAGTTGTGGGGCCGGGCAGTTGTGGGCTCTGGCAGTTGTGGGCTCTGGCAGTTGTGGGGCCGGACAGTTGTGGGGCCGGGCAGTTGTGGGCTCCGGACAGTTGTGGGGCCGGGCAGTTGTGGGCTCCGGACAGTTGTGGGCTCCGGGCAGTTGTGGGCTCCGGGCAGTTGTGGGCTCTGGGCAGATGTGGGGCTGGGCAGTTGTGGGGCTGGGCAGTTGTGGGGCTGGGCAGTTGTGGGGCTGGGCAGTTGTGGGGCTGGGCAGTTGTGGGGCTGGGCAGTTGTGGGGCGGGGCAGTTGTGGGGCCGGACAGTTGTGGGCTCCGGACAGTTGTGGGCTCCGGACAGTTGTGGGCTCCGGACAGTTGTGGGCTCCGGGCAGTTGTGGGGCTGGGCAGTTGTGGGCTCTGGACAGTTGTGGGGCCGGACAGTTGTGGGGCCGGACAGTTGTGGGGCCGGACAGTTGTGGGCTCTGGACAGTTGTGGGCTCTGGGCAGTTGTGGGGCCGGACAGTTGTGGGCTCTGGGCAGTTGTGGGCTCTGGGCAGTTGTGGGCTCTGGGCAGTTGTGGGGCCGGACAGTTGTGGGGCCGGACAGTTGTGGGGCCGGACAGTTTTGGGCTCTGGACAGTTGTGGGCTCCGGACTGTTGTGGGCTCCGGACAGTTGTGGGCTCCGGACAGTTGTGGGCTCCGGACAGTTGTGGGCTCCGGACAGTTGTGGGCTCCGGACAGTTGTGGGCTCCGGACAGTTGTGGGCTCCGGACATTTGTGGGCTCCGGACAGTTGTGGGCTCCGGACAGTTGTGGGCTCCGGACAGTTGTGGGCTCCGGACAGTTGTGGGCTCCGGACAGTTGTGGGCTCCGGGCTGTTGTGGGCTCCGGGCAGTTGTGGGTGCCGGGCAGTTGTGGGGCTGGGCAGTTGTGGGCTCTGGACAGTTGTGGGGCTGGGCAGTTGTGGGCTCTGGGCAGTTGTGGGCTCCGGACAGTTGTGGGCTCCGGACAGTTGTGGGCTCCGGACAGTTGTGGGCTCCGGGCAGTTGTGGGTGCCGGACAGTTGTGGGCTCCTGACAGTTGTGGGCTCTGGGCTGTTGTGGGGCTGGGCAGTTGTGGGTGCCGGACAGTTGTGGGGCTGGGCAGTTGTGAGCTCTGGGCAGTTGTGGGCTCTGGACAGTTGTGGGGCTGGGCAGTTGTGGGCTCTGGGCAGTTGTGGGCTCCGGACAGTTGTGGGCTCTGGGCAGTTGTGGGGCCGGACAGTTGTGGGCTCTGGGCAGTTGTGGGCTCTGGGCAGTTGTGGGGCCGGACAGTTGTGGGCTCTGGGCAGTTGTGGGGCCGGACAGTTGTGGGTGCCGGACAGTTGTGGGCTCTGGGCAGTTGTGGGTGCCGGACATTTGTGGGCTCTGGACAGTTGTGGGCTCTGGGCAGTTGTGGGCTCTGGGCAGTTGTGGGCTCTGGGCAGTTGTGGGCTCTGGGCAGTTGTGGGCTCTGGGCAGTTGTGGGCTCTGGGCAGTTGTGGGCTCTGGGCAGTTGTGGGCTCTGGGCAGTTGTGGGCTCTGGGCAGTTGTGGGCTCTGGGCAGTTGTGGGCTCTGGGCAGTTGTGGGCTCTGGGCAGTTGTGGGCTCTGGGCAGTTGTGGGCTCTGGGCAGTTGTGGACTCCGGGCAGTTGTGGGCTCCGGACAGTTGTGGGCTCCGGGCAGTTGTGGGGCTGGGCAGTTGTGGGGCTGGGCAGTTGTGGGGCTGGGCAGTTGTGGGGCTGGGCAGTTGTGGGTGCCGGACAGTTGTGGGCTCCGGACAGTTGTGGGGCTGGGCAGTTGTGGGCTCTGGACAGTTGTGGGGATGGGCAGTTGTGGGCTCCGGACAGTTGTGGGGCTGGGCAGTTGTGGGGCTGGGCAGTTGTGGGCTCTGGACAGTTGTGGGCTCCGGACAGTTGTGGCTCCGGACAGTTGTGGGCTCCGGACAGTTGTGGGCTCCGGGCAGTTGTGGGGCTGGGCAGTTGTGGGCTCTGGACAGTTGTGGGGCTGGGCAGTTGTGGGCTCTGGGCAGTGGTGGGGCCGAACAGTTGTGGGCTCTGGGCAGTTGTGGGGCTGGGCAGTTGTGGGGCTGGGCAGTTGTCGGCTCCGGACAGTTGTGGGCTCTGGACAGTTGTGGGCTCTGGACAGTTGTGGGCTCTGGACAGTTGTGGGCTCTGGACAGTTGTGGGTCCGGACAGTTGTGGGCTCTGGACAGTTGTGGGCTCTGGACAGTTGTGGGCACTGGACAGTTGTGGGCTCTGGACAGTTGTGGGCTCTGGACAGTTGTGGGCTCTGGACAGTTGTGGGTTCTGGACAGTTGTGGGTTCTGGGCAGTTGTGGGGCCGGGCAGTTGTGGGGCCGGGCATTTGTGGGGCCGGGCAGTTGTGGGCTCCGGGCAGTTGTGGGTTCCGGGCAGTTGTGGGCTCCGGACAGTTGTGGGGCCGGGCAGTTGTGGGTTCCGGGCAGTTGTGGGCTCCGGACAGTTGTGGGCTCCGGGCAGTTGTGGGTTCCGGGCAGTTGTGGGGTCCGGGCAGTTGTGGGGTCCGGGCAGTTGTGGGCTCCGGGCAGTTGTGGGCTCCGGACAGTTGTGGGCTCCGGACAGTTGTGGGCTCTGGACAGTTGTGGGCTCTGGACAGTTGTGGGCTCTGGGCAGTTGTGGGCTCTGGGCAGTTGTGGGCTCTGGGCAGTTGTGGGCTCTGGGCAGTTTTGGGCTCTGGGCAGTTGTGGGCTCTGGGCAGTTGTGGGCTCTGGGCAGTTGTGGGCTCTTGGCAGTTGTGGGCTCTGGGCAGTTGTGGGGCTGGGCAGTTGTGGGCTCTGGGCAGTTGTGGGCTCCGGGCAGTTGTGGGCTCTGGGCAGTTGTGGGGCTGGGCAGTTGTGGGCTCTGGGCAGTTGTGGGCTCTGGGCAGTTGTGGGCTCTGGGCAGTTGTGGGCTCTGGACAGTTGTGGGGCCGGACAGTTGTGGGCTCTGGACAGTTGTGGGCTCTGGACAGTTGTGGGCTCTGGACAGTTGTGGGTTCTGGGCAGTTGTGGGGCCGGGCAGTTGTGGGGCCGGGCAGTTGTGGGCTCCGGGCAGTTGTGGGTTCCGGGCAGTTGTGGGCTCCGGACAGTTGTGGGCTCCGGGCAGTTGTGGGCTCTGGGCAGTTGTGGGATCTGGGCAGTTGTGGGCTCTGGGCAGTTGTGGGGCCGGACAGTTGTGGGGCCGGACAGTTGTGGGCTCTGGACATTTGTGGGCTCTGGGCAATTGTGGGGCCGGACAGTTGTGGGCTCTGGGCAGTTGTGGGCTCTGGGCAGTTGTGGGCTCTGGGCAGTTGTGGGCTCTGGACAGTTGTGGGCTCTGGACAGTTGTGGGTCCGGACAGTTGTGGGCTCTGGACAGTTGTGGGCTCTGGACAGTTGTGGGCACTGGACAGTTGTGGGCTCTGGACAGTTGTGGGCTCTGGGCAGTTGTGGGCTCTGGACAGTTGTGGGTTCTGGACAGTTGTGGGTTCTGGGCAGTTGTGGGGCCGGGCAGTTGTGGGGCCGGGCATTTGTGGGGCCGGGCAGTTGTGGGCTCCGGGCAGTTGTGGGTTCCGGGCAGTTGTGAGCTCCGGACAGTTGTGGGGCCGGGCAGTTGTGGGTTCCGGGCAGTTGTGGGCTCCGGACAGTTGTGGGCTCCGGGCAGTTGTGGGTTCCGGGCAGTTGTGGGGTCCGGGCAGTTGTGGGGTCCGGGCAGTTGTGGGCTCCGGGCAGTTGTGGGCTCCGGACAGTTGTGGGCTCCGGACAGTTGTGGGCTCTGGACAGTTGTGGGCTCTGGACAGTTGTGGGCTCTGGGCAGTTGTGGGCTCTGGGCAGTTGTGGGCTCTGGGCAGTTGTGGGCTCTGGGCAGTTGTGGGCTCTGGGCAGTTGTGGGCTCTGGGCAGTTGTGGGCTCTGGGCAGTTGTGGGCTCTTGGCAGTTGTGGGCTCTGGGCAGTTGTGGGGCTGGGCAGTTGTGGGCTCTGGGCAGTTGTGGGCTCCGGGCAGTTGTGGGCTCTGGGCAGTTGTGGGGCTGGGCAGTTGTGGGCTCTGGGCAGTTGTGGGCTCTGGGCAGTTGTGGGCTCTGGGCAGTTGTGGGCTCTGGACAGTTGTGGGGCCGGACAGTTGTGGGCTCTGGACAGTTGTGGGCTCTGGACAGTTGTGGGCTCTGGACAGTTGTGGGTTCTGGGCAGTTGTGGGGCCGGGCAGTTGTGGGGCCGGGCAGTTGTGGGCTCCGGGCAGTTGTGGGTTCCGGGCAGTTGTGGGCTCCGGACAGTTGTGGGCTCCGGGCAGTTGTGGGCTCTGGGCAGTTGTGGGATCTGGGCAGTTGTGGGCTCTGGGCAGTTGTGGGGCCGGACAGTTGTGGGGCCGGACAGTTGTGGGCTCTGGACATTTGTGGGCTCTGGGCAATTGTGGGGCCGGACAGTTGTGGGCTCTGGGCAGTTGTGGGCTCTGGGCAGTTGTGGGCTCTGGGCACTTGTGGGCTCTGGGCAGTTGTGGGCTCTGGGAAGTTGTGGGCTCTGGGCAGTTGTGGGCTCTGGGCAGTTTTGGGCTCTGGGCAGTTGTGGGCTCCGGGCAGTTGTGGGGCTGGGCAGTTGTGGGCTCCGGACAGTTGTGGGCTCCGGACAGTTGTGGGGCTGGGCAGTTGTGGGCTCCGGACAGTTGTGGGCTCCGGACA
>NW_027603763.1:0-10000 GCF_053455715.1 Rhinoraja longicauda
GGTGAGGGATAAGGGCCAGGGTTAAAAGTAAGGGGGAGGGCTACGGGTGAGGGTTAAGAGTGAGAGTTAAGGGTTAAGGGTGAGGGTTAAGGGTGAGGGTTAAGGGTGAGGGTTAAGGGTGAGGGTTAAGGGTGAGGGTTAAGGGTGAGGGTTAAGGGTGAGGGTTAAGGGTGAGGGTTAAGGGTGAGGGTTAAGGGTGAGGGTTAAGGGTGAGGGTTAAGGGTGAGGATAATGGGTGTGGGTTAAGGGTGAGGGTTAGGGGTGATGGTTAAGGGTGAGCGTTAAGGGTGAGGGTTAACGTTAAGGGTGAGGGTTCAGGGTGAGGGTTAAGGGTGAGGGTTAAGGGTGAGGGTTAAGGGTGAGTGTTAAGGGTGAGGGTTAAGAGAGAGGGTTATGGGTAAGGGTTAAGGGTGAGGGTTAAGGGTGAGGGTTAAGGGTGAGGGTGAAGGGTGAGGGTTAAGGATGAGGCTTAAGGGTTAACGGTGAGGGTTAAGGGTGAGGATTAAGGGTGAGTGTAATGGGTGAGGGTTAAGCGTGAGGGTTAAAGATGAGGGTTAAGAGTGAGGGTTAAGGGATAAGGGTGAGGGTTAAGGGTGCAGGTTAAGGGTGACGGTTAAGGGTTAATTGTGAGGATTAAGGGTGAGGGTGAAGGGTGAGGGTTATGGGTGAGGGTGAAGGGTGAGGGTCAAGGGTGAGAATTAAGGGTGAGGGTTAAGGTGAAGGTTAAGGGTGAGGGATAAGGGTGAGGGTTAAGAGTGAGGGTTAAGGGTGAGGGTTAAGGATGAGGGTTAAGGGTTAACGGTGAGGGTTAAGGGTGAGGGTTAAGGATGAGGGTAAAGGGTTAAGGGTGAGGGTTAAGGGTGAGGGTTAAGGGTAAGTGTGAGGGTTAAGGGTGAGGGTTAAGGGTGAGGGTTAAAGGTGAGGGTTAAGGGTGAGGGTTAAGGGTTGAGGGTGAGGGTTAAGGGTGAGGGTTGAGGGTGAGGGTTAAGGGTTAATGGTGAGGATTAAGGGTTAAGGGTGAGGGTTAAGGGTGATGGTTAAGGGTGTGGGTTAAGGGTTAAGGGTGAGGGTTAAGGGTGAGGCTTAAGGGTGAGGGTTACAGGTTAAGGGTGATGGTTAAGGGTGAGGGTTAAGGGCCAGGGTTAAAAGTAAGGGGGAGGGCTACGGGTGAGGGTTAAGTGTGAGAGTTAAGGGTTAAGGGTGAAGGTTAAGGGTGAGGGTTAAGGGTGAGGGTTAAGGGTGAGGGTTAAGGGAGAGGGTTAAGGGTGAGGGTTAAGGGTGAGGGATAAGGGTGAGGGTTAATGGTGAGGGTTAAGGGTGAGGGTTAAGGGTGAGAGTTGAGGGTTAAGGGTGAGAGTTAAGGGTGAGGTTTAAGGGTGAGGGTTAATTGTGAGGGTTAAGGGTGAGGGTTAAGGGTGAGGATTAAGGGTTAAGGGTGAGGGATAAGGGAGAGGGTTAAGGGTGAGAGTTAACGGTGAGGGTTAAGTGTGAGGGTTAAGGGTGAGGGTTAAGGATGAGAGTTAAGGGTTAAGGGTTAAGGGTGAGGGTTAAGGGTGATGGTTAAGGGTGAGGGTTAAGGGTTAAGGGTGAGGGTTAAGGGTGAGGCTTAAGGGTGAGGGTTACAGGTTAAGGGTGAGGGTTAAGGGCGAGGGATAAGGGTAAGGGTGAGGGCTACGGGTGAGGGTTAAGGGTGAAAGTTAAGGGTTAAGGGTGAGGGTTAGGGGTGAGGGTTAA
This sequence comes from Rhinoraja longicauda, assembly GCF_053455715.1. Taxonomy (NCBI): domain Eukaryota; kingdom Metazoa; phylum Chordata; class Chondrichthyes; order Rajiformes; family Arhynchobatidae; genus Rhinoraja; species Rhinoraja longicauda. The sequence continues at coordinate 1,735 of NW_027603763.1, forward strand.
GGGTGAGGGTTAAGAGTGAGGGTTACGGGTGAGGGTTAAGGGTGTGGGTTAAGGGTTAAGGGTTAGGGTTAAGGATGAGGCTTAAGGGTGAGGGTTACAGGTTAAGGGTGAGGGTTAAGGGTGAGACTTAAGGGCCAGGGTTAAGAGTAAGGGGGAGGGCTACGGGTGAGGGTTAAGGGTGAGAGTTAAGGGTTAAGGGTGAGGGTTAATGGTGAGGGTTAAGGGTGAGGGTTAAGGGTGAGGGTTAAGGGTGAGCGTTAAGGGTGAGGGTTATGGGTGAGGGTTAAGGGTGAGGGTTAAGGGTTAAGGGTGAGGGTTAAGGGTGAGAGTTAAGGGTGAGGTTTAAGGGTGAGGGTTAATTGTGAGGGTTAAGGGTGAGGGTTAAGGGTGAGGGTTAAGGGTGAGGGTTAATGGTTGAGGGTGAGGGTTAAGGGTGAGGGTTAAGGGTGAGGGTTATGGGTGAGGGTGAAGGGTGAGGGTCAAGGGTGAGAATTAAGGGTGAGGGTTAAGGTGAGGGTTAAGGGTGAGGGATAAGGGTGAGGGTTAATGATGAGGGTTAAGGGTTAACGGTGAGGGTTAAGGGTGAGGGTTAAGGGTGAGGATTAAGGGTGAGGGTTAAGGGTGAGGGTTAAGGGTGATGGTTAAGGGTGAGGGTTAAGGGTTAAAGGTGTGGGTTAAGGGTGAGGGTTAAAGGTTAGCGTTAAGGGTAAGGGTGAGGGTTAAGGGTGAGGGTTAAGGGTGAGGGTTAAGGAAGAGGGTAAAGTGTTAAGGGTGAGGGTTAAGGGTGAGGGTTAAGGGTAAGTGTGAGGGTTAAGGGTGAGGGTTAAGGGTGAGGGTTAAGGCTGAGGGTTAAGGGTTAAGGGTGAGGGTTGAGGGTGAGGGTTAAGGGTTAAGGGTGAGGATTAAGGGTTAAGGGTGAGGGTTAAGGGTGATGGTTAAGGGTGTGGGTTAAGGGTTAAGGGTTAGGGTTAAGGGTGAGGCTTAAGGGTGAGGGTTACAGGTTAAGGGTGATGGTTAAGGTTGAGGGTTAAGGGCCAGGGTTAAAAGTAAGGGGGAGGGCTACGGGTGAGGGTTAAGTGTGAGAGTTAAGGGTTAAGGGTGAAGGTTAAGGGTGAGGGTTAAGGATGAGGGTTAAGGGTGAGGGTTAAGGGAGAGGGTTAAGGGTGAGGGTTAAGGGTGAGGGTTAAGGGTGAGGGTTAAGGGTGAGGGTTAATGGTGAGAGTTAAGGGTGAGGGTTAAGGGTGAGAGTTAAGGGTTAAGGGTGAGGGTTAAGGGTGAGAGTTAAGGGTGAGGTTTAAGGGTGAGGGTTAATTGTGAGGGTTAAGGGTGAGGGTTAAGGGTGAGGGTTAAGGGTGAGGATTAAGGGTTAAGGGTGAGGGATAAGGGTGAGGGTTAAGGGTGAGAGTTAACGGTGAGGGTTAAGTGTGAGGGTTAAGGGTGAGTTTTAAGGATGAGAGTTAAGGGTTAAGGGTGAAGGTTAAGGGTGATGGTTAAGGGTGAGGGTTAAGGGTTAAGGGTGAGGGTTAAGGGTGAGGCTTAAGGGTGAGGGTTACAGGTTAAGGGTGAGGGTTAAGGGTGAGGGTTAAGGGCGAGGGATAAGGGTAAGGGTGAGGGCTACGGGTGAGGGTTAAGGGTGAAAGTTAAGGGTGAGGGTTAGGGGTGAGGGTTAAGGGTGAGGGTTAAGAGTGAGGGTTACGGGTGAGGGTTAAGGGTGTGGGTTAAGGGTTAAGGGTTAGGGTTAAGGGTGAGGCTTAAGAGTGAGGGTTACAGGTTAAGGGTGAGGGTTAAGGGTGAGACTTAATGGCCAGGGCTAAGTGTAAGGGGGAGGGCTACGGGTGAGAGTTAAGGGTTAAGGGTGAGGGTTAATGGTGAGGGTTAAGGGTGAGGGTTAAGGGTGAGGGTTAAGGGTGAGCGTTAAGGGTGAGGGTTAAGGGTGAGGGTTAAGGGTTAAGGGTGAGGGTTAAGGGTGAGAGTTAAGGGTGAGGTTTAAGGGTGAGGGTTAATTGTGAGGGTTAAGGGTGAGGGTTAAGGGTGAGGGTTAAGGGTGAGGGTTAATGGTTAAGGGTGAGGGTTAAGGGTGAGGGTTAAGGGTGAGGGTTAAGGGTGAGGGTTAAGGATAAGGGTTAAGGGTGAGGATTAAGGGTGAGACTTAAGGGTGAGGGTTACAGGTTAAGGGTGAAGGTTAAGGGTGTGGGTTAAGGGTGAGGGATAAGTGTGAGGGTTAAGGGTGAGGGTTGTGGGTGAGGGTTAAGTGTGAGGGTTAAGGGTGTGGGTTAAGGGTGAGCGTTAAGGGTGAGGGTTAAGGGTTAAGGGGGAGGGTTAAGGGTGAGGGTTAAGGGTGAGGTTTAATGGTGAGGGTTAAGGGTGAAGGATAAGGGTGAGAGTTAAGGGTGAGGGTTAAGGGTGAGGGTTAAGGGTGAGGGTTAAGGGTGAGGGTTAAGGATGAGGGTTAAGGGTTAAGGGTTAAGGGTGAGGGTTAAGGGTGAGGGTTAAGGGTGATGGTTAAGGGTAAGGGTGAGGGTTGAGGTGAGGGTTAAGGGTTAGGGTTAGGGTTAAGGGTGAGGGTTAAGGGTGAGGGTTAAGGATGAGGGTTATGGGTTAAGGGTGAGGGTTAAGGGTGAGGTTTAAGGGTTAGTGTGAGGGTTAAGGGTGAGGGTTAAGGGTGAGGGTTAAGGGTGAGGGTTAATGGTGAGGGATAAGGGTTAAGGGTGAGGGTTAAGGGTGAGGGTTGAGGGTTTGGGTTAAGGGTTAAGGGTGAGGATTAAGGGTTAAGGGTGAGGGTTAAGGGTGAGGGTTAAGGGTGATGGTTAAGGGTGAGGGTTAAGGGTTAAGGGTGAGGGTTAAGGGTGAGGCTTAAGGGTGAGGGTTACAGGTTAAGGGTGAGGGTTAAGGGTGAGGGTTAAGGGCGAGGGTTGAGGGTAAGGGTGAGGTCTACGGGTGAGGGTTAAGGGTCAGAGTTAAGGGTTAAGGGTGAGGGTTAAGGGTGAAGGTTAAGGGTGAGGGTTAAGGGTGAGGGTTAAGGGTGAGGGTTAAGGGTGAGTGTTATGGGTGTGGGTTAATGGTGAGGGTTAAGGGTGAGGGTTAAGGGTGAGGGTTAAGGGTGAGTGTTAAGGGTTAAGGGTGAGGGTTAAGGGTGAGAGTTAAGGGTGAGGTTTAAGGGTGAGGGTTAATTGTGAAGGTTAAAGGTGAGGGATAAGGGTGAGGGTTAAGGGTGAGGATTAAGGGTTATGGGTGAGGGTTAAGGGTGAGGGTTAAGGGTGAGAGTTAAGGGTGAGGGTTAAGGGTGAGGGTTAAGGGTGAGGGTTAAGGGTGAGGGTTAAGGATGAGGGTTAAAGGTTAAGGGTGAGGGTTAAGGGTGAGATTTAAGGGTGAGGGTTACAGGTTAAGGGTGTAGGTTAAGGGTGAGGGTTAAGGGTGAGGGTTAAGTGTGAGGGTTAAGGGTGAGGGTTAAGTGTGAGGGTTAAGGGTGTGGGTTAAGGGTGAGCGTTAAGGGTGAGAGTTAAGGGTTAAGGGTGAGGGTTAAGGGTGAGGGTTAAGGGTGAGGTTTAATGGTGAGGGTTAAGGGTGAGGGTTATGGGTGAGAGTTAAGGGTGAGGGTTAAGGGTGAGGGTTAAGGGCGAGGGTTAAGGATGAGGGTTAAGGGTTAAGGGTTAAGGGTGAGGGTTAAGGGTGATGGTTAAGGGTAAAGGTTGAGGTGAGGGTTAAGGGTTAAGAGTGAGGGTTAAGGGTGAGGGTTAAGGGTGAGGTTTAAGGGTGAGGGTTAATTGTGAGGGTTAAGGGTGAGGGTTAAGGGTGAGGGTTAAGGGTGAGGGTTAAGGGTAAGTGTGAGGGTTAAGGGTGAGGGTTAAGGGTGAGGGTTAAGGGTGAGGGTTGAGGGTGAGGGTTAAGGGTTAAGGGTGAGGATTAAGGGTTAAGGGTGAGGGTTAAGCGTGAGGGTTAAGGGTGATGGTTAAGGGTGAGGGTTAAGGGTTAAGGGTGAGGGTTAAGGGCGAGGGTTAAGGTTAAGGGTGAGGGCTACGTGTGAGGGTTAATGGTGAAAGTTAAGGGTTAAGGATGAGGGTTAGGGGTGAGGGTTAAGGGTGAGGGTTAAGGGTGAGGGTTAAGGGTGAGGGTTAAGGGTGAGTGTTATGGGTGTGGGTTAATGGTGAGGGTTAAGGGTGAGGGTTAAGGGTGAGGGTTAAGGGTGAGTGTTAAGGGTTAAGGGTGAGGGTTAAGGGTGAGAGTTAAGGGTGAGGTTTAAGGGTGAGGGTTAATTGTGAGGGTTAAAGGTGAGGGATAAGGGTGAGGGTTAAGGGTGAGGATTAAGGGTTATGGGTGAGGGTTAAGGGTGAGGGTTAAGGGTGAGAGTTAAGGGTGAGGGTTAAGGGTGAGGGTTAAGGGTGAGGGTTAAGGATGAGGGTTAAAGGTTAAGGGTGAGGGTTAAGGGTGAGATTTAAGGGTGAGGGTTACAGGTTAAGGGTGTAGGTTAAGGGTGAGGGTTAAGGGTGAGGGTTAAGTGTGAGGGTTAAGGGTGAGGGTTAAGTGTGAGGGTTAAGGGTGTGGGTTAAGGGTGAGCGTTAAGGGTGAGAGTTAAGGGTTAAGGGTGAGGGTTAAGGGTGAGGGTTAAGGGTGAGGTTTAATGGTGAGGGTTAAGGGTGAGGGTTATGGGTGAGAGTTAAGGGTGAGGGTTAAGGGTGAGGGTTAAGGGCGAGGGTTAAGGATGAGGGTTAAGGGTTAAGGGTTAAGGGTGAGGGTTAAGGGTGATGGTTAAGGGTAAGGGTTGAGGTGAGGGTTAAGGGTTAAGAGTGAGGGTTAAGGGTGAGGGTTAAGGGTGAGGTTTAAGGGTGAGGGTTAATTGTGAGGGTTAAGGGTGAGGGTTAAGGGTGAGGGTTAAGGGTTAAGGGTGAGGGTTAAGGGTGAGGGTTAAGGGTAAGTGTGAGGGTTAAGGGTGAGGGTTAAGGGTGAGGGTTAAGGGTGAGGGTTAAGGGTGAGGGTTGAGGGTGAGGGTTAAGGGTTAAGGGTGAGGATTAAGGGTTAAGGGTGAGGGTTAAGCGTGAGGGTTAAGGGTGATGGTTAAGGGTGAGGGTTAAGGGTTAAGGGTGAGGGTTAAGGGCGAGGGTTAAGGTTAAGGGTGAGGGCTACGTGTGAGGGTTAATGGTGAAAGTTAAGGGTTAAGGATGAGGGTTAGGGGTGAGGGTTAAGGGTGAGGGTTAAGGGTGAGGGTTAAGGGTGTGTGTTAAGGGTTAAGGGTTAAGGTTAAGGGTGAGGCTTAAGGGTGAGGGTTACAGGTTAAGGGTGAGGGTTAAGGGTGAGACTTAAGGGCCAGGGTTAAGAGTAAGGGGGAGGGCTACGGGTGAGGGTTAAGGGTGAGAGTTAAGGGTTAAGGGTGAGGGTTAATGGTGAGTGTTAAGGGTGAGGGTTAAGGGTGAGGGTTAAGGGTGAGCGTTAAGGGTGAGGGTTAAGGGTGAGGGTTAAGGGTGAGGGTTAAGGGTGAGGGTTAAGGGTGAGGGTTAAGGGTGAGGGTTAAGGGTGAGGGTTATGGGTGTGGGTTAAGGGTGATGGTTAAGGGTGAGGGTTGAGGGTGAGGGTTAAGGGTGAGGGTTATGGGTTAAGGGTGACGGTTAAGGGTGAGAGTTAAGAGTGAGGTTTAAGGGTGAGGGTTAATTGTGAGGGTTAAGGATGAGGCTTAAGGGTTAACGGTGAGGGTTAAGGGTGAAGATTAAGGGTGAGTGTTATGGGTGAGGGTTAAGCGTGAGGGCTAAAGGTGAGGGTTAAGAGTGAGGGTTAAGGGATAAGGGTGAGGGTTAAGGGTGCAGGTTAAGGGTGACGGTTAAGGGTTAAGTGTGAGGGTTAAGGGTGAGGGTGAAGGGTGAGGGTTATGGGTTGGGGTGAAGGGTGAGGGTCAAGGGTGAGAATTAAGGGTGAGGGTTAAGGTGAGGGTTAAGGGTGAGGGATAAGGGTGAGGGTTAAGAGTGAGGGTTAAGGGTGAGGGTTAAGGATGAGGGTTAAGGGTTAACGGTGAGGGTTAAGGGTGAGGGTTAAGGGTGAGGATTAAGGGTGAGGGTTAAGGGTGAGGGTTAAGGGTGAGGGTTAAGGGTGATGGTTAAGGGTGAGGGTTAAGGGTTAAAGGTGAGGGTTAAGGGTGAGGGTTAAGGGTTACGGTTAAGGGTAAGGGTGAGGGTTAAGGGTGAGGGTTAAGGGTGAGGGTTAAGGGTGAGGGTTAAGGATGAGGGTAAAGGGTTAAGGGTGAGGGTTAAGGGTGAGGGTTAAGGGTAAGTGTGAGGGTTAAGGGTGAGGGTTAAGGGTGAGGGTTAAGGGTGAGGGTTAAGGGTGAGGGTTAAGGGTGAGGGTTAAGGGTGAGGGTTGAGGGTGAGGGTTAAGGGTTAAGGGTGAGGATTAAGGGTTAAGGGTGAGGGTTAAGGGTGATGGTTATGGGTGTGGGTTAAGGGTTAAGGGTTAGGGTTAAGGGTGAGGCTTAAGGGTGAGGGTTACAGGTTAAGGGTGATGGATAAGGGTGAGGGTTAAGGGCCAGGGTTAAAAGTAAGGGGGAGGGCTACGGGTGAGGGTTAAGTGTGAGAGTTAAGGGTTAAGGGTGAAGGTTAAGGGTGAGGGTTAAGGGTGAGGGTTAAGGGTGAGGGTTAAGGGTGAGGGTTAAGGGTGAGAGTTAACGGTTAAGGGTGAGGGTTAAGGGTGAGGGTTAAGTGTGAGGATTAAGGGTTAAGGGTGAGGGATAAGGGTGAGGGTTAAGGGTGAGAGTTAAGGGTGAGGGTTAAGTGTGAGGGTTAAGGGTGAGGGATAAGCGTGAGGGTTAAGGGTGAGGGTTAAGGATGAGAGTTAAGGGTTAAGGGAAAAGGGTGAGGGTTAAGGGTGGTGGTTAAGGGTGAGGGTTAAGGGTGAGGGTTAAGGGTGAGGCTTAAGGGTGAGGGTTACAGGTTAAGGGTGAGGGTTAAGGGTGAGGGTTAAGGGCGAGGGATAAGGGTAAGGGTGAGGGCTACGGGTGAGTGTTAAGGGTGAAAGTTAAGGGTTAAGGGTGAGGGTTAGTGGTGAGGGTTAAGGGTGAGGGTTAAGAGTGAGGGTTACGGGTGAGGGTTAAGGGTGTGGGTTAAGGGTTAAGGGTTAGGGTTAAGGGTGAGGCTTAAGGGTGAGGGTTACAGGTTAAGGGTGAGGGTTAAGGGTGAGACTTAAGGGCCAGGGTTAAGAGTAAGGGTTAAGGGAAAAGGGTGAGGGTTAAGGGTGGTGGTTAAGGGTGAGGGTTAAGGGTGAGGGTTAAGGGTGAGGCTTAAGGGTGAGGGTTACAGGTTAAGGGTGAGGGTTAAGGGTGAGGGTTAAGGGCGAGGGATAAGGGTAAGGGTGAGGGCTACGGGTGAGGGTTAAGGGTGAAAGTTAAGGGTGAGGGTTAAGGGTGAGAGTTAAGGGTTAAGAGTGAGGGTTAATGGTGAGGGTTAAGGGTGAGGGTTAAGGGTGAGGGTTAAGGGTGAGCGTTAAGGGTGAGGGTTAAGGGTGAGGGTTAAGGGTGAGGGTTAAGGGTGAGGGTTAAGGGTTAAGGGTGAGGGTTAAGGGTGAGAGTTAAGGGTGAGGTTTAAGGGTGAGGGTTAATTGTGAGGGTTAAGGGTGAGGGTTAAGGGTGAGGGTTAAGGGTGAGGGTTAATGATTAAGGGTGAGGGTTAAGGGTGAGGGTTAAGGGTGAGGGTTAAGGGTGAGGGTTAAGGATGAGGGTTAAGGGTGAGGGTTAAGGGTGAGACTTAAGGGTGAGGGTTACAGGTTAAGGGTGAAGGTTTAAGGGTGTGGGTTAAGGGTGAGGGTTAAGTGTGAGGGTTAAGGAGAGGGTTAAGGGTGAGGGTTAAGTGTGAGGGTTAAGGGTGTGGGTTAAGGGTGAGGGTTAAGGGTGAGGGTTAAGGGTGAGGTTTAACGGTGAGGGTTAAGGGTGAGGGTTAAGGGTGAGAGTTAAGGGTGAGGGTTAAGCGTGAGGGTTAAGGGTGAGGGTTAAGGGTGAGGGTTAAGGGTGAGGGTTAAGGATGAGGGTTAAGGGTTAAGGGTGAGGGTTAAGGGTGAGGGTTAAGAGTGATGGTTAAGGGTAAGGGTGAGGGTTGAGGTGAGGGTTAAGGGTTAGGGTTAGGGTTAAGGGTAAGGGTGAGGGTTAAGGGTGAGGGTTAAGGGTGAGTGTTAAGGATGAGGGTTAAGGGTGAGGGTTAAGGGTGAGGTTTAAGGGTAAGTGTGAGGGATAAGGGTGAGGGTTAAGGGTGAGGGTTAAGGGTGAGGGTTAATGGTGAGGGATAAGGGTTAAGGG
>NW_027603764.1:0-10000 GCF_053455715.1 Rhinoraja longicauda
TGCAAAACCTCTCAAATGTTAAACGTGACTAATGCATCGTATTAGGATAACTTTGCAGGCTACTGCAATGTTAAATGCAGTGATGGCCTTGCATTAAAGTCATCTAGCGACCCCCCATGGATGTTATATGCATTAAATTAATTGCAATAATTTTGCAAAACCTCTCAAATGTTAACCCCAAATAAGAAAAAGAAAGAAAAGAAAAAAAGATTAAAGACTGCCTGGTTGTTGGTGGTCCTGCACACGCCCCATGGAATTCCAAACAGAATAAACTGTATATGTATATACATCTCTCCCAAAAGAACCATTGTAAATATGAACAATTCTTCTATATATATAGGCCCCTCTTTTGTAGATAAGGACGCCAGATATTTTAAAAAGTATCATATTTGTTCCTTAAATTATAAGTAATTTTTTCAAGTGGGATACAGTTAGAAATTTCATTATTCCAAAGGTCCATACTTAAATAGGAATCAGATTTCCAAGTAACTGCGATAGTTTTTTTGGCTACTGCTAATGCAATTTTTATAAATTCTTTCTGATATTTATTCATTTTAAGTTGTGGTCTTATTCCTTCAACATCACCCAATAACAAAAATCTTGGGTTGTATGGAAGTTGTATTCCGATAATCTGTTCTAAAAAGCTTCTTAAGTTTGTCCAAAAAGGTTGTATTTTTGAACAGGACCAAGTAGAATGAAACAAAGTACCAATTTCTTGATTGCACCGAAAACATTGGTCAGATAAACTTGAGTTTATTCTCTTTAATTTTTGTGGTGTGATATATAATTGATGCAGAAAGTTATATTGTACTAGTCTAAACCGAACATTTATTGTATTTTTCATACTGTCAAGGCATAGTTTTGACCAATTTGTTCCATCAATATTAATATTCAAATCCGTTTCCCATTTTCGCCTTGATATATGAATTCCTTGTTTAGGAGCCTTTTTTGAATTAGATTATATATAATAGAAGTAAAAAAAATGATTTGTCCTTTTTGAATTAGGTTTTCAATTTCCTTAGATTTCGGCAATAACATTGTTTGACCCAATTTATCTTTTAAATAAGCTCTTAATTGAAAGTAACAGAAAAGGGAATTATTTGATATATGATATTTATTTTTCAATTGTTCAAATGACATCAATATACCTTTTTCAAAGCAATCACCTATATATCTAATCCCTTTTTGATGCCACCTATATAGAAGCTGGTTATCCATTGTAAAAGGTATCAATCTATTCTGAATCAAAGTTGTCTTTCCTAATAAAGATTTTTTTGTTTCATCCTCAAAATTTACCTTATTCCATAATCCGATCAAGTGTTTTAATAATGGAGATTCTTTCAGTCCCCGTATCAATTTAGGTTCCCATTTATATATAAAGTCTTCTGGTATATTTTCTCCTATTTTATCTAGTTCTATTCTTATCCATGCCGGGTTTTTTTCTTCAAAAAGAGATGCAATAAACCTCAGTTGGTTTGCTTTATAATAATTCTTAAAGTTCGGAAGTTGTAATCCTCCTGAATCAAACTTCCATGTCAATTTTTCCAACGATATTCTTGACATTTTACCTTTCCAAAGAAATTTCCGCACATATTTATTTAACTCTTGAAAAAACTTCTGTGGTACTTGTATTGGTAATGTTTGGAATAAATATTGTAATTTCGGAAATATATTCATTTTAACGGCATTAACTCTTCCTATTAATGTTATTGGTAATGTCATCCATTTATCAAGGTCCTCTTTTATTTTTCTTAGTAATAATAAATAATTTAATTTATATAAATTCTTCATATCATTATCAATTCTTATACCTAAATACTTTATACCAATTAATGGCCATCTAAATTGGGTTAGTAATCGACATTGAGTGTAATCTCCTTTAGTAAGGGGTAAAATTTCACTTTTATCCCAATTTATTTTATAACCTGATATTCTTCCATATTCTTCTAATCTAAAAGATAGTTTGCGCAACGAATCTAATGGTTTTGTTAAGTGTATCAAAACCTCATCTGCAAATAAATTAATCTTAAATTCTTCCTGATTGACTTTAAAACCCTTAATATCTGGGTCAGTTCTAATTAGTTCAGCTAACGGTTCTATCGCCAGGACAAATAAAGCAGGTGATAATGGGCATCCTTGTCTAGTTGACCTTTTTAATTGAAACGGTGTTGAAATTTGGCCATTTGCCGCTACCTTAGCTTTGGGATTCACATTTAGAGTTTTAATCCAGTTTATAAAAGTTGTTCCTAACCCATATTTTTCCAATACTTTATATAAAAAATCCCACTCTAACCTATCAAATGCTTTTTCTGCATCCAGAGCTACTGCTACACTTATTTCATTCCTCTTTTGTGCCAAATGCATTATACTAAGTAACCTAGTTACATTATCTGCAGAATGTCTATTTTTAATAAATCCAGTTTGATCCATATGTACTAATTTTGGTAAATACTTAGACAATCTATTAGATAAAATTTTTGCTACTATTTTATAATCTGTATTCAGCAAAGATATAGGTCTATATGATGTTGGTTTTAAAGGATCCCTATCTTTTTTTGGTATTACTGTTAAAATCGCTGTCGTAAAAGACTCTGGGAGGTTATGTGTTCTTTCCGCCTGCTGTATTACCTCCATAAAAGGAGGAATTAATAATTATTTAAATTTTTTATAAAATTCTGGCGGGAACCCATCTTCTCCTGGGGATTTATTACTCTGTAGTGATATTAACACTTCTTTGACCTCTTTTAATGAAAAAGGCATATCTAATCCCATCTGTTCTTCTAAATTTAATTTAGGAAGGTTTATTTGTGCTAAAAAAATCTATCTCATTAGTATCTTTTTGTGATTCTGACGTATAATTCAGAATTTAAAAAAAAAAAGGTTTCATTAATTTCTAAAGGTTTATAAGTAATTTTATTTGTATTTATTCTAATAGCGTTAATCGTTCTCGAAGACTGTTCGGCTTTCAACTGCCAAGCAAGGACCTTATGTGATCTCTCTCCTAACTCATAGTACTCTGTTTAGTTCTCATAATTGCTTTTTCTGTTCGGTATGTCTGTAATGTATTATATTGTAACTTCTTATTGTAACTTATTATATTGTAACTTCTTATTGATAAGTTGTCTTCGTTTCTCTTCCGTTACATACCTTTGAGATTCTTTTTCTAATTTTGTAATTTCTTTCTCCAATTGCTCTACTTCGGCCATATATTCTTTCTTAATTTTGGAAGTATAACTTATTATCTGTCCTCTCAAATATGCTTTCATTGCATCCCATATAACAAATTTATCATCAACTGAGTTGGAATTTGTATCTAAATAAAATTGAATATGTCTTCTCATAAACTCACAAAAATCTTCTCGATTTAATAATGTTGAATTAAATCTCCATCTATAAGTAATTTCCTCTTTATCCATCATTACCATCGACATTGTTAAAGGGGAGTGATCTGATAATGTTCTTGCTTTATATTCAACATTTTTCACTCTGTCCTGTATGTTTGTTGATAATAAAAAGAGATCAATCCTCGAATAAGTTTTATGTCTATATGAGTAAAAAGAATAATCTCTTTCTCTTGGGTTAAGTCTTCTCCATATATCGGTTAGATTTAAATCTTTCATCAATGACAAAGTTAATTTTGCTATTTTCGTTTTTGTAACTGTCCTAACTGATCTATCTAAAACTGGGTCTAAGCAAAAATTAAAGTCTCCACCTATTAGTATTTTATCTTGGGCATCGGCCAGATTCAAAAAAGTTTCTTGTATAAATTTTATATCATTTTCATTTGGTGCATAAATATTCATCAAGGTCCATAATTCAGAAAAGAGTTGGCAATGTATAATCACATATCTTCCCGCAGGATCAATAATTGTATTTTGTATTTTGATTGGTAATGTTTTATTAATCAAAATTGCAACTCCCCTCGCTTTTGAATTGAATGAAGCTGCAGTAACCGTTCCCACCCAGTCCCTTTTTAATTTCTGATGTTCCATCTCTGTTAAATGAATTTCCTGCAAAAAAGCTATATCTATCTTCATTTTTTTAATATGTGTTAAAATTCTTTTTCTTTTTACCGGCCCATTTAACCCATTAACATTAAAACTCAAAAGTTCAGTAATTTAACCATTATTCTTAACAAAATTACTCCTATCTATAACATTACTTAACACCTCGTTTCTCATGGTTCTTTGGGGAGTTTCCTTAAAATTCACCATGTTGCTGTACATCCCCCCCCCCCCCCCCCAACATCCAGGCTAAAAGATGAAAAAGAAAAATAAATAGTTCAAGAAACCCAAAATAACCCCCTACTAATGCTGTTTATAAAAAAGAAAACAGCATTACCTCCCTCCATTTTACGGGTCATGGCACATGCCATGAATACACACATGAATCCCGCAGTCATCAATTGGTGGTTCTCCACCCCCCCCCCCCCCCGAACTAGCATAACCTTTTCTCCCAATCATTATTCATTCAATCTTTACATTTCATATCCTTTATCTTCTCTCCGTTCATATCCGTTTCAATCCATGTCTCATTGTCGTTCTTCTTGTATCTGGTGAGCCTTTGGAAGTTTTAAAGCAAATTCCTCAGCTTCCTGGTAATCAGTAAAAAATTTGTTTCCTTCTCTTTCTATAAAAATATTCAGTGTTGCTGGGTATCGCAGGTAAAATCGATAACCTTTTTGCCACAGGGCTTTTTTCGCAGGGTTGAATTCCTTCCTTCTCTTCAAAAGCTCATAACTTATATCAGGATAGAAAAAAAGGTTATTCTCTCCACTTTTCGGAGGAGTAGAATTCTTTATGCATTGTGCAGCCGCCTTCAAAATTCTTTCTTTATCTTGATATCTCAATAATTGTATCAGAATTGATCTCGGATACTGACCCTGTTTTGGACTTGGTCTTAATGCCCTATGTGCCCTTTCAATTTCAATTTCGATTTCACTTTTTTCCATTCCCAAAATATTCGGAATCCATTTTTGAAAGAATTCTATTGAATCTTCTCCCTCTGCGCCTTCTTCAAGACCAACAATCTTTATATTGTTTCGTCTACTAGTATTCTCCAACAAGTCCAGTTTTTCAAATATCTGTTTCCTTTCTGTTATCCAAGCAGTTACGTTGTCTTCGATCTTATTCACTCTTTCAGTAGTATCTTCAGTCTTAACTTCCAATTTTTAAACTTTTTTATCCAATTTATCCATTTTTTTTAAACTTCTGTTGGTGGCGATGGTATTATTTTTTAATTGTTCACATACTTCTTGTAAGATCTCTTCCATACTTCCCCTATATTTTTTACTTTCAATTTTACCTTTAGGTCTATCAAATAGGCAAGGTTCATCTTCTGATGAATCTTCTTGATCGTCTGTATGTTCTTGGTCCTGGTCCTGGTCGATGTCACTATCTGTGGCAGAGGCATCCTGGGATTGTAGTTTCTTTAACTTCCCTTGTGACATTTCGCGCATGCACGGTTCCCCTTGTTCGCGCATGCGCGGTTCCCCGTATTCACGCGAGGCATGCTTCTTCCTCCCGGGTGCCGCCGCTCCTGCTTGCCATTCTTCGGGATCAGTCCTCTCAACTTGAGCACGAGGATTCTCCATCGCAACAGGGCCTCCTTCCCTCTTCTCACCCGATCTCTTTAAACCAATATGTTTCTTCAGTTTTTGTTTAGGAGACATGTTTCAATAATCCCCCGATCTTTATAGAGAATTATAGACTTTCTAAGAAACTTTTGTTCCATTTTTTTTTAACTTACTCGGTACTTTTCTAAGTTTTGTTTGGAGGAGCTGGAAGACCACAACCTGTGCCTACGTCATCACGTGCCGTCCCCGAACATTCTTTGCATCCATTTATCTTAATCAGACCGTGCCACATTCTCCGTGTGACCCAGAGGTTGTACTTGGACTTAAGTTTCTCCCGGTATTGTCTCTTGGCACCCTTGATGGCTTTGCGGAGACCACAGACTCTTCACACCACGGGACCCACTCACAAGTTAGGATACTCTCGACCTAGTGTTATCGTCCGGATTCACAATCTACAACATTGAAACTACTGAGGCCTGTCTATCGGACCACAGCGCTATCATTTTTGACGCATCTCTGCCTTTATCTCCCGCAAAATCTCATCTCCCTGTTCGCTACTCCCGCGACATAAATTCATTGCCTGCCAGTAAATTCTCCGAGGCTCTCACAGCTGCCCCCAACATCTGCACTATTGAGGCTTCTCCCCCCCATCTCAGCACTGAGGATCTCACCTCTTTATTTAATATCACTTGCTCTTCCATCCTGGATTCTATCGCTCCCCTTAAAATGAAAAAGCCTAAGCCCAAAGGTCGGCCTTGGCTCAATGACACCACCAAAGCCCTAAGAAGGGAGTGCAGAAAATCAGAACGGAGGTGGAAATGTGACAAGCTTCAAATTTCCTTCGAAATTCTGAGAAACAATCTTCTCAAATACCAGGAAGCAGTAAAGTCTGCTAGAGCACAATACTTCTCCGACCTTATTTCCAAAAACTCTCATAACTCCAAGGTCCTATTTAGCACAATTACCTCTGTCATATGTCCCGCCCCCAGTACCAACTTAGTTAGGTCCCCTGCTAAGTGCGAAGAATTCGCTAAATTTTTCACCAGCAAAGTTGAGAACATTAGAATGAACATTTCCCCTCCCACCCGTGACCTAGCTGTCTCACGAGTCTGTTCATCTAAATTGGACTGTTTCCAACCCGTCACTCTATCCTCCCTTGCAAAGCTTGTCTCCGCTATGAAACCTGCAACCTGCCCCCTTGATCCTGCCCCCACTGCCCTTCTGAAGGATGTCATTGCAATAGTCGCTCTATTATCAACAGTTCTCTGGCCACTGGCACTGTTCCAACCTGTTTCAAGCACGCGGTGGTCCAGCCCCTACTGAAAAAACCTAACCTAGACCCCACCTTGCCTAGTAACTACAGACCCATTTCCAAACTGCCATTCCTGTCAAAAGTCCTTGAAAAGGCAATTCTAAACCAATTAGTGCCATACCTACACCAAAACACCATCCTGGAAAGTTTCCAGTCAGGTTTCAGAGCCCACCACAGCACAGAGTCTGCCTTGTTGAAGGTACACAACGACCTGCTTCTCGCCATCGACACCGGCGACTGTGCAATCCTGCTCCGTCTCGACCTCAGCGCAGCGTTCGATACAGTGGACCACACCATCCTTATTGACCGTCTTCGGTACGCGGTTGGCATTGATGGCACTGCCGTGAGCTGGTTCGCTTCCTACCTCAAAGTTAGGAGTTTCGCCATCAACATAGGCAGTTATTCCTCTGCTCCAGCTAGCCCCTCCTGCGGAGTTCCACAAGGCTCCATCCTAGGCCCCATTCTTTTCTCTCTATACATGCTCCCCCTTGGCCAAATCATTCAAAGGCACGGCATTTCTTTCCACTGCTATGCCGATGACACTCAGCTTTACCTCCCCCTGAAGCCCTACAACCAGTCAAATTTAAACAGCCTCTTACACTGCCTTGAGGACATAAAATGTTGGATGGCACAGAACTTCCTCTAATTAAACGAGAGCAAGCCTGAGGTCATCCTATTAGGCCCCCCGACTCCATCAAATCGATAACAGGCAGTCTTGGAAGCCTATCCTGCCTAGTCAAACCGCATGTCAAAAACCTCGGCGTGTTATTTGACTCTACATTAAAATTTGACAAGCAAGTCAACGCTGTGGTAAAAGCCAGCTTCTTCCAACTTCGTACCATAGCTAAAATCAAACCTTTCCTCCAATTCGACGGCACTGAAAAAACCATTCACGCTCTCATTTCCTCCCGCCTAGACTACTGCAACTCCCTATACACTGGGATCAGCCAATCTTCCCTGTCCCGCCTGCAACTGGTCCAAAACGCCGCAGCGAGACTCGTGACGAGTACCCGTAAAAGGGACCACATCACGCCGATTCTGGCCTCTCTCCACTGGATCCCTGTACGGTACAGGATCAACTTCAAGCTCCTCCTATTCACATATAAAGCCCTAAATGGACATTCCCCCCCACTACATCAAAAATCTTCTAACCCACCTCTCTAACTCCAGGTCCCTCAGGTCGGCCGACTTGGGGCTACTCACTATCCCGCGGTCTAGGCTTAAGCTCAGGGTTTAACACGCGTTTGCGGTTGCAGCTCCTAGACTGCGGAACAGCATCCCTCTCCCCATCAGAACTGCCCCCTCCATCGACTCCTTTAAGTCCAGGCTCAAAACCTATTTCTACTCCCTAGCGTTTGAGGCCCATTGAGGAGGCGCTGTGAACTGTTTTGTATGTGCTGATATGTTTGTGTGCTACTGTATGTTTCATTTTTTCCTTAGTACCTTAACAGATGTACAGGACTTTGGTCAACGTGGGTTGTTTTTAAATGTGCTATACAAATAAAATTGACTTGACATGACTTGACTATATGCAAGCCCTCTTGAAATAAATGCTATTAAATAAGAGGAATATATCGGCTAGATGCACAGAGTCCCTTGCCCAGAGTAGGGGAATTGAGAACCAGAGGACATAGGTTTAAGGTGAGGGGGGAAAGATTTAGAAGGAACCCGAGGGGCAACTTTTCCACACAGCGGGTGGTGGGTGTATGGAACGAGCTGCCGGAGAAGGAAGTTGAGGCAGGGACTATCACACAGTTTAAGAGACACTTGGACAGGTACATGGATATGACAGGTTTGGAGGGATATGGGCCAAACGCGGGCACGTGGGAATAGTGTAGATAGGGCATGTTTGTCGGTGTGGGCAAGTTGGGGCGAAGGTAGGGCCTGTTTCTACGCTGCATCACTCTGTGACTCTAAATACTAACTACGTGCAGTAGTCTGATTGTGGAGAGAAAGAAACTGTTCCTGATAAACTCCGGAACTCCCCGTAAAGTGGCAACACAAGTAGACAGAGCGGTGAAGAAGGCGTGTGGTCCGCTTGCCTTCATCTGCCGCGGAATCGAGTTCAAGAGCCAGGACGTCAAGATGCATCTCTCCAGGACTTTGGTCAGGCTGCATTTGGAGTATTGCACGCAGTTCTGTTCGTCCCACACCACAGGAAGGATGTGGGGGCTTTGAAGAGGACGAGAGGGGAGTCACAGAGACAGGGAGAGGGAGTTTAGGGGCCGGAGGGGAGGGGTTCACAGAGACAGGAGGGGGTGTAGGGGCGGGAGGGGAGGGTGTCACAGAGACGAGGAGAGTGTGGGGTGTAAGGGCAGGAGGGAGGGGGTCATAGAGAGGGGGTGTAGGGGCAGGAGGGATGGGGTCATAGAGAGGGGGTGTAGGGACCGGAGGGGAGGGGGTCACAGAGATTGGTGTCGGAAACACTCTCTCCAGTCCCCAGGGAAGAGGCACAGGGACAGCTGTTACATCCCATGGCGGCTAACCGTTCTAACCGCACTTCCCAAGAATGGCGTTGGAGAGAGAAGTGGGGGCGAGCAGGAGGAGAGTTGGGGAAAAGAGAGAGAGGGACAGATAGGGAGAGATAGCTCAGAAGACGAAAGGGGAAGAGATGGAGGGGCAGTGAATTATCAAAGGGAGATTGGGAAGATGAAGAGGGAGGGGTGTTCAGAGCGAGTGGGTTGGCAAAAGGGAGAGAGGGAAGCGTGAGATAGATAGAGAGAAACTGAGGGAGAGATGCAGTGAGAGTGAGAGGGGAGGGAGGGGTAAGGGGTGAAAGGTTGACAGAGACAGAGGCGCAGAGAGAGAGAACAGGGAGGGTAGGAGAGAGAGTCACAGTTCAAAGAGAGGAGAGCAGTAAGGATGGAGGGAGAGAGAAAGGGAGGAGGGAGATGTGCCACATCATTCGCTGTATTATTTGGGTTTCGAACAATTCTGAAGCCACAATGTTTCTGTTCTCTGAGTGTGGTGAGTCTTTGGGTCGTTCCTCCTCAGACGTGACGAAGGCAGAGAATGTTATTGTCCCGGCGCAAAATCAGACCCACTGCAGGCAAGCAAGGTGTGAATGGTTACCGGCCTCGCCGGGAGTGTGGGGTTGAGGTTGCAGTCAGTTA
>NW_027603765.1:0-10000 GCF_053455715.1 Rhinoraja longicauda
CTCACCCTGAACATAGGATCCCCCAGGGTTGCGTCCTTAGCCCCCTACTGTACTCCCTGTACACACATGACTGTGAGGCCAGGTTCAGCTCAAACTCCATCATCAAGTTTGCTGATGACACTGTGGTGGTGGGCCGGATCTCCAACAACGATGAGAAGGCCTACCGGGAGGAGGTGG
Source organism: Rhinoraja longicauda (assembly GCF_053455715.1). Classification (NCBI taxonomy): domain Eukaryota; kingdom Metazoa; phylum Chordata; class Chondrichthyes; order Rajiformes; family Arhynchobatidae; genus Rhinoraja; species Rhinoraja longicauda. Next base: position 178 of record NW_027603765.1, read on the forward strand.
CTGATCTGGCACTCTGGTGTCAGGACAATAGCCTCCTCTTGAATGTCACTAAAACGAAGGAGCTGATTGTGGACTTTAGAAGGGCTAAACATCCAAGGACGTACACGCCACTGGAGATAAATGGGTCTACTGTTGGTAGGGTGAGCAGTTCTAAATACTTGGGAGTACGCATCACTGAGGATCTGACATGGGCAACGCACATTGCTGCACTGATGGGTAAGGCAAAGCAGCGCCTTTACCACCTTAGACAACTGAGGAAATTCAGAGTGTCTCTGAAGATCCTTCAGTGCTTCTACTCTGGGGCTGTAGAGAGCATCCTGTTCGGTAACATTACAGTCTGGTTTGGGAACAGCTCTGCCCAGGACAGGATGGCCCTGCAGAGAGTAGTGCATTCGGAAGAACGCACCATGGGAACTACACTCGTCCCCCTGCAGGACCTATACATCAGGAGGTGCAGAACCAGAGCAAGCAAGATCATGAGGGACCCCTGCCACCCCAGTAACGGACTGTTCCAGATGCTAAAATCAGGCAAACGCCTCCGCAGTCACGCTGTGAAAACGGAGAGGATGAGACGGAGTTTCTTCCCACAGGCCATCAGAACTGTCAACTTTTATAACTCCAGAGACTAAATTTTTGTCTACACTATAGTAACTTATTAACTTTATTTATATGCTGTAACTGTAATTCTTTTTTGTGCACAATCCGCACGCATTGCCACTTTCATTTCACTGCACATCGTGTATGTGTATGTGACAAATAAACTTGACTTGACTTGACTTGACTTGACTTGACTCCGCTATCCTTAAGAGCTCGATCTAGCTCTCTCTTGAATGCAGTCAGAGAATTGGCCTCCACTGCCTTCTGAGGCAGAGAATTCCACAGATTCACAACTCTCTGACTGAAAACGTTTTTCCTCATCTCATTTGTAAATGGCCTACCACTTATTCTTAAACTGTGGCCCCTTGTTCTGGACTCCCCCAACATTTGGAACTTGTTTCCTTTCTCTAACGTGTCCAACCCCTTAATAATCTTATACGTTTCGATAAGATCCCCTCTCATCTTTCTAAATTCCAGTGTATACAAGCCTAGTCGCTCCAGTCTTTCAACATATGACAGTCCCGCCATTCAGGGAATAAACCTAGTAAACCTACGCTGCACGCCCTCAATAGCAAGAATATCCTTCCTCAAATCTGGAGACCAAAACTGCACACAGTACTCCAGGTGCGGTCTCACTAGGGCTCTGTACAACTGCAGAAGGACCTCTTTGCTCCTATACTCAACTCCTCTTGTTATGAAGGCCAACATTCCATTGGCTTTCTTCACTGCCTGCTGTACCTGCATGCTTCCTTTCAGTGACTGATGCACTAGGACACCCAGATCTCGTTGTACGTCCCCTTTTCCTAACTTGACACCATTCAGATAATACTCTGCCTTGCTATTCGTACCACCAAAGACCTCACACTTATCCACATTAAACTGCCATGCCTCCGCCCACTCACACAACCTGTCCAAGTCACCATGCAAACTCATAGCATCTTCCTCACAGTTCACACTGCCACCCAGCTTTGTATCATCTGCAAATTTGCTAATGGTACTTTTAATCCCTTCATCCAAGTCATTCCAGAAGATTAGTCAAGCATGATTTCCCCTTCATAAATCCATGCTGACTCGGAACGATCCTGTTACTACTATCCAAATGCTCCGCAATTTCGTCTTTTATAATTGACTCCAGCATCTACCCCTCCACTGATGTAACTGGTCTATAATTTCCCGTTTTCTCTCTCCCTCCTTTCTTAAAAAGTGGGACATCATTAGCTACCCTCCAATCCACAATTGATTGTGAGACAATGTGAGAGAATATGTGGGAATATGTGACTGTTTGTGTATGCAATTGTTTGATAATGAGAAAGCATGTGACTGTGTGAGCGGTGCTGACTCAAAGGGCCAAATTGCCTCTTCCTTCTCTTATTTTCTGTTATATGATGGTGTCGAATAAGTGTGTGCCCGTGAATGTATTAGTGCGTGTGTGCGAATGAGTGCGTGTCTGTTTGTGCTAGTATGTATATAGGTCTGTCAGTGTGAATGCATGTGTGTGTGTGATTGTATGTCGGAATATATGAGAGACAATTTGAGTGCATGTGATTGTGTGTATGATGTTGTGTTCGGATGTGGGTAGGTGTGTGTGCGTGTTTGACAGTGATTAAGTGTGTGTATATGTGTGCTCACACTTGTGTGACAGCATTTGTGTAGAGACGATGATTGTGAGTGTGCAAGAATATCAGTGTCAGAGTGTGCGAGCGTGACTGTGAGTGTCATTGGTGCGTAAACTTGCATTGACATGGGTGAGCGTGTAAGTATTTGTGTGTGGTGAGTTTGTTGGTGTGTGCAATCGAATATAACTGGTGTCTGTAAATGTGCCAGAATGTGCGAGTTTTCGTGAGTGCCCGCGTGTGAGCGACTGTGAGAAAGTCAATGTGTAAGTGTCTACGTGAGTGAATATGTCTCTGTGTGGATACATAGACACATGCACATAGACAATAGGTGCAGGAGTGGGCCATTCGGCCTTTCAAGCCAGCACCGACATTCATTGTGATCATGGCTGACAGTCCACAATCAGTACCCCGTTCCTCCCTTCTTATCGTACCCCTTCATTCCGCTAGCCGTAAGAGCTTTATCGAACTCTCTTTTCAATGCATCCAGTGAATCGGCCTCCACTGCCTTCTGAGGCAGAAATTCCACAAATTCACAACTGTCTGTAAAAAAAAATACTCTTCATCTCAGGTCTAAATGGCCTACTCCTTGTTCTTAAACTGTGGCCTCTGATTCTGGACTTCCCCAACATCGGGAGCATTTTTCCTGTATCTATCGTGTCCAATCCCTCAATAATTTTATATGCTTCCATGAGGTCCCCGCTCATCCTTCTAAATTCCAGGGAATGCATGCCCAGTCTCTCCATTCTTTCATCATATGACAGTCAGGTAATTAACCTCGTGAACCTACGTTCCACTCCCTCAATAGCAAGAATGTCATCACTACCATTGACGTAGATTTCGGCCTGTACTCCATCAAGCTTTATGAAGTCATTAGCTACATACTTCAACTTGCTGACATTGAAAGAGGGGTTATTGTCCTGACACCATGTGACTAATTTCACTATCTTCGCTTTTTAGGTCGTCTCCTCGTGTTACATTATTCGACCCATCTCAATCTTTTCACCTGCAAACACGTTGATAATATGAGAGCCGTGTTTAGGAACATAGAAACATAGAAAACAGATGCAGGCGGAGGCCATTCGGCTCTTCGAGCCAGCACCGCCATTCATTGTGATCATGGCTGATCGTACGGAATCAATAACCCGTGCCTGCCTACTCCCCATATCCCTTGATTCCACTCGCCCCTGGAGCTCTATCTAACTCCCTTAAATCCATCCAGTGATTTGGCTTCCACTGCCCTCTGTGGCAGAGAATTCCACAAATTCACAGCTCTCTGGGTGAAAAAGTTCCTTCTCACCTCAGTTTTAAAAGGCCTCCCCTTTATTCTAAGACTGTGGCCCCTGGTTCTGGACTCTCCCAACATTGGGAACATTTTTACTGCATCTAGCTTTTCCAGTCTTTTTTTATAATTTAATATCCCCTCTCATCCTTGTAAACTCCAGTGAATTACAAGCCTAGTATTTTCAATCTTTCCTTATGTGACAGTCCCGCCCTCCCAGGGATCAATCTCGTGAACCTACGCTGCACTGCCTCAATTACAAGGATGTCCTTCCTCAAATTAGGAGACCAAAACTGCACATAATACTCCAGATGTGGTCTTACCAGGGCCCTATACAACTGCAGAAGGACCTCTTTACTCCTATATTGAAATCCTCTCGTTATGAAGGCCAACATGCCGTTACATTTCTTCACTGCCTGCTATACCTGCACGCCAACTTTCAGTGACTGGTGCACAAGGACACCCAGGTCTCGTTGCACATCCCCCTTACCTAACCTAACACCAATGAGATAATAATCTGCCTCCTTGTTTTTGCCGCCAATGTGGATAACCTCACATTTATCTATATTATATTGCATCTACCACGCATCTGCCCACTCACTCAACCTGTCCAGGTCACCCTACAATCTCCTAACCACCTCTTTACAGTCCACACTGCCACCCAGCTTTGTGTCATCCGCCGACTTGCGAGTGTTGCTTCTAATTCCCTCTTCCAAATCATTGATATATATAGTAAACAGTTGAGGCCCCAACACCGAGCCTTGCGGCACTCCGCTCGCCACTGCCTGACATTCTGAAAAGGAACCATTTACTCCTACTCTTTGCTTCCTGTCTGCCAACCAATTTTCTATCCATGTCAACCCTTTGTTTGGGTTTGGCCGCATGGTCGCGAGTGTGAAGGAAGTATAGTAGCGGACTGAAAGCGAAACCTTGTGAAAACATCTCTGTAATTTTTTGCTGTCTTGGGCAGAACTATTCCCAAACCCGTCTGTGGTCCATCCTCACCTTATGCTTTTCAATGGTGCATCTGTGGAGGTTTCAAGAAGATGTGCGAATCTCCTCAAGAAGACGAGTGTGCCTTCTCGCTTGTCTGATCCGCATGGTTGATCCAAGACACATCGGTGCTGATATTAACGGCAAGAAACTTGAAACTCAACGATATACACTAACACAGAAGAGAGCCTGATTGCGCATGCACTTCGCCATGCTTCCAGAATTTAATAACTAGCCCCTTCGTCTTGATGCCATTGAGGGAGAGGCTATTGTTCTGACACAATGTGAGTAAGATCACTATCTCTTTCCTGAACTCCGCCTCATAATTGTCCCTCATCCGGCCCATCAGAGGGTTGTCGTCAGCGAACCTGTTGACGAAATTAGAGAGAACAGCGGAGAGTGTGAAAAGAGAATCGGAGGGGGTCCGATAAATCATCCTTGCAGGGCGCCGACGTAGAGTCTTGATGGAGGTGGTGTTGTCACCTATCGTCACTGACTGAGTTCCGTTGGCAATCGATCCGAGGAAGCAGTGGCAGAGGGCGGAGCACATACCTAGGCCCTGGACAGACGTAACACGGCCGCATCGCCACACACCCCTCTCCTACCCACCCCCCACTGTGGACACAGGTACACACGGCCGCACGGCCACAAACGCCTCCCCTCTCCAACCCCCCACTGTGGACACAGGTACACACAGCCGCACGGCCACAAACGCCTCCCCTCTCCAACCCCCACTGGGGACACAGGTACACACGGCCGCACCCCCTCCCCTCTCCAACCCCCCACTGTGGACACAGGTACACACGGCCACAAGGCTACATGGCCACACACGCCTCCCCTCTCCAACCCCCCACTGTGGACACAGGTACACACGGCCGCACGGCCACACCCCCTCCCCATCCTCCAATGTTGACACAGGTACACATGGCCACACGGCTACAAACCCCTCCCCTCCCCACCCCCCACTGTTGACACAGGTACACACGGCCACACGGCCACACCCCCCCCTCCCCACCCCCCACTGTGGACACAGGTACATACGTCCACACGGCCGCACCCCCCTCCCCACACCCCCACTGTGGACACACGTACACACGGCCACACGGCCACACGGCAACATCCCCCCTCCCCACCCCCCATTGTGGACAAAAGTACACACGACCACACGGCCACAAACACCCTCCCCATCCCCCACCGTGGACACAGGTACCCACGGCCACACCCACCTCCCAACCCCCCCACTGTGGACACAGGTACACACGGCCACACGGCCACACCCCTCCCCTCCCCCCACTGTGGACACAGGTACACACGGCCACACCCCCTCCCCTCCACACCCCCCACTGTGGACACAGGTACACACGGCCACACGGACACCCCCCTTCCTCAACCCCCACTGTGGATACAGGTACACACGGCCACACGGACACCCCCCTTCCTCACCCCCCACTGTGGATACAGGTACACGGCCACACGGACACCCCCATCTCTCCCCCCCCCACTGTGGACACAGGTACACAAGGCCACACGGACACCCCCACCTCCCCACCCCCACTGTGGACACATGTACACACGGCCACACGACCACACCCCCCTCCCTTCCACACCCCCCACTGTGGACACAGGTACACACGGCCACACGGCCACAAACCCCTCCACTCCCCACCCACCACTCTGGACACAGGTACGCATGGCCACACGGACACACCCCTTCCCTCCCCACCCCCCCACTGTGAACACAGGTACACACGGACACAAACCCCCTCCCCTTCCCACCCCCCACTGTGGACACAGGTACACACGGCCACACAATGTCAAGCTCAGGCCTGTGCAGACCTTTACTACCATAATTATCAAACTGATCCTGGTCTCGAGTTAGTTTCCATACCTGGCCACATTAGTTTTCAGTTCCTTCTTGTCCACAAGGAACATCGCTCCAATCCTGTTTGTATTTCATAAATGGGCATCACCGTTTTCTGGGGTAGAGGGTACTCGAGATTCGGATATATCCGAGAGAGTGAAATACATCTCATTTCAGTCACTCCAGGGTGAATTGATATTCTGATCTTCTGATCCCAACGTAATCATCCGTATGCCCGTTGCTTTATGGTCTGAAGATCTATCCCGTCAGGACAATTCCCACAAATCATTGGCAATAAATTCACTTGTTGGTCTTAGCAACTGTACAACGTAAAGAATCTGATCAATTGTTGGTCGTCTCACAGCCAATTTATGCTTGTGATAAATCTAGACTTCTGACTCTACACCGATTCAAAGGTAAGTATCACATTATTTAACAGAGAGAGAGAGGCAGGGCATAATATTCCGTGGATCAAGTGTTAGTAAATGTTATTGAGTATTTGGATAACATTGACATGGAGATTTGTTGGGCCTGTGTCTCTGCTGTATGACTATGACTCTTGATCCAGTCTCTGCACGTTTCTCCGCATGTGGTATCACCGTCCGTGGTTATAGCAGGACTGTACTACAATTTTCCTTGTGTGTCCGCGCTGGGAGTGTGAGGACTATATTCCCTGGAGCGAAGGAAGCTGAGTGGTGATGATATGAAGGTGTGTAAAATCACGAGAAGAATAGATAGGATGAATGCAGACTCTTTTATCCAGGATGAATAATCAACAATCAGATGTAGGTTTAAGATGAAAGGAGCAAGATTTACTAGTAACCTGAAATGAAGTCTTGACGCAAAGAGGGTGCTGGGAACATGGTACGTACTTTGATAAGATCATTCACTTCTGACAATACATGTTTTTGCTTAATGGACGGACGTCATCTGAGTGTTCTGAATATATGTATTCCTGTATTGCAGGTGCCGGGCAATTAATACGGCCCACTATACGTTATCAGGTGTTTTCGTGCGACCATGCTCCTGTGCCCACTCCTCACCTTGTCTTCGCATTTGTCCAACAGTTAATTCGTGGTTAACCCCCATTCAACACCTTATTTTGTGTATCAACACTGTTTGTGTTGCATGGACAATCTTAGTAGCCATCATAGTTGTTAATTATGTCAGATCAGTGGCTTAGATGAGATTCGGCTGGGCCTATTGTTGTCACATGTTCTGAGGTACAGTGAAAAGTTTCACTTTGCACGCTGTCCATTCAGTTCAGATATGCCATACATAGATACAATCAGTTAACGTCCTGCAGATGGAGCGAGGACGAAGATACAGAATGCAAAATATTGTTGGTTATTTCCATTAAATCCTGAAATGTTCGTGTATTTGTGAGAATGAACAAAATTTCCTCAAGCTACATTGCTTAATTCTGCTCTTCTTCGAACCGGACAGGTGCAGTTGGAGATTCCGTGTTCTGTGAAAATACAAGGTAAAGAATGTCTGCCAAACATGTTATTTAAGTCTGCTGAAGTGTACGTCTGGATCAATGGATGGGATGCAATGCCATGAAATATCCCCCAAGGATCGCGTTGTTGTAGACAATTAAGATGAGAGGCGTTTTAAGTTTTAGATTCGGTTTTAAGTTTATTATTCTTACATGTGCCGAGCTACAGTAAAAAGCTTTGTTTTGCATGGTATCCAGACACATCTCATAATACCATATATAGACAGTATCAGTTCAAAGGCGACGACATAAGCTGGTGGGGATATGGAATCACATAGAAAATGAACTGCCAGGGGAGGTATTTGAGGCAGAAATTGTAACAAAGACTGAGACTGTTTCATGAATGAGATAGATTTAGAGTAATGTGGATGAAAGATGGAGAGGACGGATTAGTGCAGATGGGGCACATTGGTCCGCATGGGCAAGCTTGTGAAAAGGCCTGTTACCGTACTGTAGAATTGGATAACTCTATGACAAGAGACAGAGCAATATGGAAGATACAGAGTGCAGAATATAGTTCGAAGCATTGGTGCGTATTGTAGTGCATCAATTACTTCGATCATTTCTAGGATCCGCAATGACAGAGTGCATTTTGCTTGGGCAGCTTACACCCCAGTGGTATGGACATTGATTTCTCTAACTTCAGATACTTCTTCTGTCCCTCTCTTTCCCCTCCCCTTCCCAGTTCTCCCACTGTTTTCCTGTGTGCTACTACATCCTATCTTTGTCCCGCCCCCTCCCCAGACATCAGTCTGAAGAAGGGCCTCGACCTGAAACGTCACCTATTCATTCTCTCCTGAGATGCTGCCTTTCCCGCAAAGTTATTCCAGAATTTTGATATACCTTCTGATATCCGCAATGGTTTAGAGGCGAATTGAACAGTACCCTAGTATATGGAGGGACCGTTCAGAACACGATAACAAAGGAAAATAAGCTACTGCTTTATCCGGTAGTGTTCGCTTACAAGCTTCTATACCTTGTGCATGACTTGAGTAGGGGAAAGAAGAACTGACAGGTTTGGACAATTCTTCGATTACGTTGACCGTTTTCTTTTCGAGGCAACGTGTTGTGTAGATGGGGTCAATGGCGGAACGTATGGTCCGTGTGATGGAGTAACCTACATTTATAACTCCCTGCAATTTCTCGCCGTCTAGACAGGCATGCACCCGATACAAAATGTGGTCCAACCCGTCAGGATGCTGTCTACGGTACCTCCCGAGAACACTGTAAGAGTTACTGTTGACATGTAACATTTCCTCATACTCCACCTGAAGTAGAGGCGTTAGTGCGCCTTCTTGGATGTCGCATCAATGTGCTTGCCCCGCGACAGAGTGTTGGTAAGTGTAATGCATGCAACTTGTTCTCAACTACTTTCAATTCCATACAATTGGTGCAGATTTGGGCTTGTACTCCAGGTAAGGGAGGTATAGCAGTGGACTGAAAACGAATCCTTGCAGGGCTCCGGTGTTATTCTGGAGGAAGTGTAACCTGTTCTCACTGACTGAGGACTGTTGGTGCTAAAATCGAGCATTGAGGGGTAGAGTAGGTGAAGATGTCTCTGTCCCTGCGTTTATAGAAGATCGACACTCTAACCCCTATCACATAGACGTACACTGCTGAATGCATAATGTAGTGCGAGGCGATTCCTATTTTCAATATTAAAAGGGAACTAAATATTAAAAGGGAACTTATATTAATCCATAGCTGCTCACATTAGTATTCATTTGCCTATTGTCTACAAACACATTTGACCCAGCCCTGTTTGAACGTAATGAGTTATCATCACTAATATTCTGATGTACGGGGTACTGGAGGTTCAGATATATTTGCAATCGTAAATTGCTTCTCATCACAAGTCTCTCGATGGTAAATACTTACTGCGAAACTTGTGTCCTAAAGTCACTACCCATATATCGGTTGTACAATGCTTTCAATATCTATCCCGACCAGGCCTCGCAGAATCACACATTTACAGTGTC
>NW_027603766.1:0-10000 GCF_053455715.1 Rhinoraja longicauda
GTGGGCTCTGGACAGTTGTGGGCTCTGGGCAGTTGTGGGGCCGGACAGTTGTGGGCTCCGGACAGTTGTGGGCTCTGGACAGTTGTGGGCTCCGGGCAGTTGTGGGCTCTGGGCAGTTGTGGGCTCTGGGCAGTTGTGGGTTCTGGGCAGTTGTGGGTGCCGGACAGTTGTGGGCTCTGGGCAGTTGTGGGCGCCGGACAGTTGTGGGGCTGGGCAGTTGTGGGCTCCGGACAGTTGTGGGGCTGGACAGTTGTGGGCTCTGGACAGTTGTGGGGCTGGGCAGTTGTGGGCTCCGGACAGTTGTGGGTTCTGGGCAGTTGTGGGCTCCGGACAGTTGTGGGTGCCGGACAATTGTGGGTGCCGGACAGTTGTGGGCTCTGGGCAGTTGTGGGCTCTGGGCGGTTGTGGGGCCGGACAGTTGTGGGCTCTGGGCAGTTGTGGGCTCCGGACAGTTGTGGGCTCTGGGCAGTTGTGGGCTCCGGACAGTTGTGGGCTTTGGGCAGTTGTGGGTTCTGGGCAGTTGTGGGCTCTGGGCAGTTGTGGGCTCTGGGCAGTTGTGGGCTCTGGACAGTTGTGGGCTCCGGACAGTTGTGGGCTCTGGGTAGTTGTGGGGCTGGGCAGTTGTGGGCTCTGGACAGTTGTGGGGCTGGGCAGTTGTGGGGCTGGGCAGTTGTGGGGCTGGGCAGTTGTGGGGCTGGGCAGTTGTGGGGCCGGACAGTTGTGGACTCTGGCAGTTGTGGGGCTGGGCAGTTGTGGGCTCTGGACAGTTGTGGGGCTGGGCAGTTGTGGGGCCGGACAGTTGTGGGCTCTGGCAGTTGTGGGTGCCGGGCAGTTGTGGGTGCCGGGCAGTTGTGGGCTCTGGGCAGTTGTGGGCTCTGGCAGTTGTGGGTGCCGGGCAGTTGTGGGCTCTGGGCAGTTGTGGGCTCTGGGCAGTTGTGGGGCCGGACAGTTGTGGGGCTGGGCAGTTGTGGGCTCTGGGCAGTTGTGGGCTCTGGACAGTTGTGGGCTCTGGACAGTTGTGGGCTCTGGACAGTTGTGGGCTCTGGACAGTTGTGGGCTCTGGACAGTTGTGGGCTCCGGACAGTTGTGGGCTCTGGGCAGTTGTGGGGCCGGACAGTTGTGGGCTCTGGGCAGTTGTGGGTGCTGGACAGTTGTGGGTGCCGGACAGTTGTGGGTGCCGGACAGTTGTGGGTGCCGGACAGTTGAGGGGCAGGGCAGTTGTGGGGCCGGACAGTGGTGGGCTCTGGACAGTTGTGGGCTCTGGACAGTTGTGGGCTCCGGACAGTTGTGGGCTCTGGGCAGTTTTGGGGCTGGGCAGTTGTGGGCTCTGGACAGTTGTGGGGCTGGGCAGTTGTGGGGCCGGACAGTTGTGGGCTCTGGCAGTTGTGGGTGCCGGGCAGTTGTGGGCTCTGGGCAGTTGTGGGGCTGGGCAGTTGTGGGCTCCGGGCAGTTGTGGGCTCCGGGCAGTTGTGGGATCCGGGCAGTTGTGGGTGCCGGGCAGTTGTGGGTGCTGGGCAGTTGTGGGCTCTGGGCAGTTGTGGGTGCTGGGCAGTTGTGGGCTCTGGGCAGTTGTGGGCTCCGGACAGTTGTGGGCTCCGGGCAGTTGTGGGTTCTTGGAAGTTGTGTGTTCTTGGAAGTTGTGGGGCTGGGCAGTTGTGGGGCTGGACAGTTGTGGGTCTGGACAGTTGTGGGCTCTGGGCATTTGTGGGCTCCGGACAGTTGTGGGCTCTGTGCAGTTGTGGGGCCGGACAGTTGTGGGCTCTGGGCAGTTGTGGGGCTGGACAGTTGTGGGCTCTGGGCAGTTGTGGGCTCTGGGCAGTTGTGCGCTCTGGGCAGTTGTGCACTCTGGGCAGTTGTGGGCTCTGGGCAGTTGTGGGCTCTGGGCAGTTGTGGGCTCCGGACAGTTGTGGGCTCTGGGCAGTTGTGGGGCTGGGCAGTTGTGGGGCTGGGCAGTTGTGGGGCTGGGCAGTTGTGTGGCCGGACAGTTGTGGGCGCCGGGCAGTTGTGGGGCTGGGCAGTTGTGGGGCTGGGCAGTTGTGGGGCTGGGCAGTTGTGGGGCTGGGCAGTTGTGTGGCCGGACAGTTGTGGGGCTGGGCAGTTGTGGTCTTTGGACAGTTGTGGGCTCCGGACAGTTGTGGGCTCTGGGCAGTTGTGGGGCTGGGCAGTTGTGGGGCTGGGCAGTTGTGGACTCTGGACAGTTGTGGGGCTGGGCAGTTGTGGGCTCTGGGCAGTTGTGGGCTCTGGGCAGTTGTGGGGCCGGACAGTTGTGGGCTCTGGGCAGTTGTGGGGCCGGACAGTTGTGGGTTCTGGGCAGTTGTGGGGCTGGGCAGTTGTGGGGCCGGACAGTTGTGGGCTCTGGGCAGTTGTGGGCTCTGGACAGTTGTGGGCTCTGTCCAGTTGTGGGGCTGGACAGTTGTGCGCTCTGGGCAGTTGTGCACTCTGGGCAGTTGTGGGCTCTGGGCAGTTGTGGGCTCTGGGCAGTTGTGGGCTCCGGACAGTTGTGGGCTCTGGGCAGTTGTGGGGCTGGGCAGTTGTGGGGCTGGGCAGTTGTGGGGCTGGGCAGTTGTGTGGCCGGACAGTTGTGGGCGCCGGGCAGTTGTGGGGCTGGGCAGTTGTGGGGCTGGGCAGTTGTGGGGCTGGGCAGTTGTGGGGCTGGGCAGTTGTGTGGCCGGACAGTTGTGGGGCTGGGCAGTTGTGGTCTTTGGACAGTTGTGGGCTCCGGACAGTTGTGGGCTCTGGGCAGTTGTGGGGCTGGGCAGTTGTGGGGCTGGGCAGTTGTGGACTCTGGACAGTTGTGGGGCTGGGCAGTTGTGGGCTCTGGGCAGTTGTGGGCTCTGGGCAGTTGTGGGGCCGGACAGTTGTGGGCTCTGGGCAGTTGTGGGGCCGGACAGTTGTGGGTTCTGGGCAGTTGTGGGGCTGGGCAGTTGTGGGGCCGGACAGTTGTGGGCTCTGGGCAGTTGTGGGCTCTGGACAGTTGTGGGCTCTGTCCAGTTGTGGGGCTGGACAGTTGTGGGCTCTGGACAGTTGTGGGCTCTGGGCAGTTGTGGGGCTGGGCAGTTGTGGGGCTGGGCAGTTGTGGGCTCTGGACAGTTGTGGGCTCCGGACAGTTGTGGGGCCGGACAGTTGTGGGTTCTGGGCAGTTGAGGGGCTGGGCAGTTATGGGTGCTGGACAGTTGTGGGCTCCGGACAGTTGTGGGCTCTGGGCTGTTGTGGGGCTGGGCAGTTGTGGGCTCTGGGCAGTTGTTGTCTCTGGACAGTTGTGGGCTCTGGGCAGTTGTGGGCTCCGGACAGTTGTGGGCTCCGGGCAGTTGTGGGGCCGGACAGTTGTGGGCTCTGGGCAGTTGTGGGCTCTGGACAGTTGTGGGCTCTGGGCAGTTGTGGGCTCTGGGCAGTTGTGGGCTCTGGGCAATTGTGGGCTCTGGGCAGTTGTGGGGTCTGGGCAGTTGTGGGGCCGGACAGTTGTGGGGCTGGGCAGTTGTGGTCTTTGGACAGTTGTGGGCTCCGGACAGTTGTGGGCTCTGGGCAGTTGTGGGGCTGGGCAGTTGTGGGGCTGGGCAGTTGTGGACTCTGGACAGTTGTGGGGCTGGGCAGTTGTGGGCTCTGGGCAGTTGTGGGCTCTGGGCAGTTGTGGGGCCGGACAGTTGTGGGCTCTGGGCAGTTGTGGGGCCGGACAGTTGTGGGTTCTGGGCAGTTGTGGGGCTGGGCAGTTGTGGGGCCGGACAGTTGTGGGCTCTGGGCAGTTGTGGGCTCTGGACAGTTGTGGGCTCTGTCCAGTTGTGGGGCTGGACAGTTGTGCGCTCTGGGCAGTTGTGCACTCTGGGCAGTTGTGGGCTCTGGGCAGTTGTGGGCTCTGGGCAGTTGTGGGCTCCGGACAGTTGTGGGCTCTGGGCAGTTGTGGGGCTGGGCAGTTGTGGGGCTGGGCAGTTGTGGGGCTGGGCAGTTGTGTGGCCGGACAGTTGTGGGCGCCGGGCAGTTGTGGGGCTGGGCAGTTGTGGGGCTGGGCAGTTGTGGGGCTGGGCAGTTGTGGGGCTGGGCAGTTGTGTGGCCGGACTGTTGTGGGGCTGGGCAGTTGTGGTCTTTGGACAGTTGTGGGCTCCGGACAGTTGTGGGCTCTGGGCAGTTGTGGGGCTGGGCAGTTGTGGGGCTGGGCAGTTGTGGACTCTGGACAGTTGTGGGGCTGGGCAGTTGTGGGCTCTGGGCAGTTGTGGGCTCTGGGCAGTTGTGGGGCCGGACAGTTGTGGGCTCTGGGCAGTTGTGGGGCCGGACAGTTGTGGGTTCTGGGCAGTTGTGGGGCTGGGCAGTTGTGGGGCCGGACAGTTGTGGGCTCTGGGCAGTTGTGGGCTCTGGACAGTTGTGGGCTCTGTCCAGTTGTGGGGCTGGACAGTTGTGGGCTCTGGACAGTTGTGGGCTCTGGGCAGTTGTGGGGCTGGGCAGTTGTGGGGCTGGGCAGTTGTGGGCTCTGGACAGTTGTGGGCTCCGGACAGTTGTGGGGCCGGACAGTTGTGGGTTCTGGGCAGTTGAGGGGCTGGGCAGTTATGGGTGCTGGACAGTTGTGGGCTCCGGACAGTTGTGGGCTCTGGGCTGTTGTGGGGCTGGGCAGTTGTGGGCTCTGGGCAGTTGTTGTCTCTGGACAGTTGTGGGCTCTGGGCAGTTGTGGGCTCCGGACAGTTGTGGGCTCCGGGCAGTTGTGGGGCCGGACAGTTGTGGGCTCTGGGCAGTTGTGGGCTCTGGACAGTTGTGGGCTCTGGGCAGTTGTGGGCTCTGGGCAGTTGTGGGCTCTGGGCAATTGTGGGCTCTGGGCAGTTGTGGGGTCTGGGCAGTTGTGGGGCCGGACAGTTGTGGGCTCCGGACAGTTGTGGGCTCTGGACAGTTGTGGGCTCTGGACAGTTGTGGGCTCTGGGCAGTTGTGGGGCCGGACAGTTGTGGGCTCTGGGCAGTTGTGGGCTCTGGGCAGTTGTGGGCTCTGGGCAGTTGTGGGCTCTGGACAGTTGTGGGCTCTGGGCAGTTGTGGGCTCAGGGCAGGTGTGTTTGCCGGATAGTTGTGGGCTCTGGGCAGTTGTGGGCTCTGGGCAGTTGTGGGCTCTGGGCAGTTGTGGGCTCTGGGCAGTTGTGGGCTCTGGGCAGTTGTGGGCTCTGGGCAGTTGTGGGCTCTGGGCAGTTGTGGGTGCTGGACAGTTGTGGGGCAGGGCAGTTGTGGGCTCTGGGCAGTTGTGGGCTCTGGGCAGTTGTGGGGCCGGACAGTTGTGGGCTCTGGGCAGTTGTGGGCTCCGGGCAGTTGTGGGCTCCGGACAGTTGTGGGCTCCGGGCAGTTGTGGGCTCCGGACAGTTGTGGGCTCCGGGCAGTTGTGGGCTCTGGGCTGTTGTGGGGCTGGGCAGTTGTGGGCTCTGGGCAGTTGTTGTCTCTGGACAGTTGTGGGCTCTGGGCAGTTGTGGGCTCCGGACAGTTGTGGGCTCCGGGCAGTTGTGGGGCCGGACAGTTGTGGGCTCTGGGCAGTTTTGGGCTCTGGACAGTTGTGGGCTCTGGGCAGTTGTGGGCTCTGGGCAGTTGTGGGCTCTGGGCAATTGTGGGGTCTGGGCAGTTGTGGGGTCTGGGCAGTTGTGGGGCCGGACAGTTGTGGGCTCCGGACAGTTGTGGGCTCTGGACAGTTGTGGGCTCTGGGCAGTTGTGGGCTCTGGGCAGTTGTGGGGCCGGACAGTTGTGGGCTCTGGGCAGTTGTGGGCTCCGGGCAGTTGTGGGCTCCGGACAGTTGTGGGCTCCGGGCAGTTGTGGGCTCCGGACAGTTGTGGGCTCTGGGCAGTTGTGGGCTCTGGACAGTTGTGGGCTCTGGGCAGTTGTGGGCTCAGGGCTGGTGTGGGTGCCGGACAGTTGTGGGCTCTGGGCAGTTGTGGGCTCTGGGCAGTTGTGGGCTCTGGGCAGTTGTGGGCTCTGGGCAGTTGTGGGCTCTGGGCAGTTGTGGGCTCTGGGCAGTTGTGGGCTCTGGGCAGTTGTGGGTGCTGGACAGTTGTGGGGCAGGGCAGTTGTGGGCTCTGGGCAGTTGTGGGCTCTGGGCAGTTGTGGGGCCGGACAGTTGTGGGCTCTGGGCAGTTGTGGGCTCCGGGCAGTTGTGGGCTCCGGACAGTTGTGGGCTCCGGGCAGTTGTGGGGCTGGGCAGTTGTGGGGCTGGGCAGCTGTGGGGCCGGACAGTTGTGGGCTTTGGCAGTTGTGGGTGCCGGACAGTTGTGGGCTCCGGACAGTTGTGGGCTCCGGACAGTTGTGGGGCTGGGCAGTTGTGGGCTCTGGACAGTTGTGGGGCTGGGCAGTTGTGGGGCCGGACAGTTGTGGGGCCGGGCAGTTGTGGGCTCTGGACAGTTGTGGGCTCTGGACAGTTATGGGGCTGGGCAATTGTGGGGCTGGGCAGTTGTGGGCTCTGGACAGTTGTGGGCTCTGGGCAGTTGTGGGCTCTGGGCAGTTGTGGGCTCTGGGCAGTTGTGGGGCCGGACCATTGTGGGGCCGGACAGTTGTGGGGCCGGACAGTTGTGGGGTCGGACAGTTGTGGGGCCGAACAGTTGTGGGGCCGGACAGTTGAGGGGCCGGACAGTTGTGGGGCCGGACAGTTGTGGGCTCTGGACAGTTGTGGGCTCTGGGCAGTTGTGGGGCCGGACAGTTGTGGGTTCTGGGCAGTTGTGGGGCTGGACAGTTGTGGGCTCTGGACAGTTTTGGGCTCTGGGCAGTTGTGGGGCCGGACAGTTGTGGGCTCTGGACAGTTGTGGGCTCTGGGCAGTTGTGGGCTCCGGGCAGTTGTGGGTGCCGGACAGTTGTGGGCTCTGGGCAGTTGTGGGCTCTGGGCAGTTGTGGGGCTGGGCAGTTGTGGGTGCCGGACAGCTGTGGGCACTATGCAGTTGTGGGGCTGGACAGTTGTGGGACCGGACAGTTGTGGGGCCGGACAGTTGTGGGCTCCGGACAGTTGTGGGCTCCGGACAGTTGTGGGCTCCGGGCAGTTGTGGGCTCCGGACAGTTGTGGGCTCCGGACAGTTGTGGGCTCTGGACAGTTATGGGCTCTGGGCAGTTGTGGGGCCGGACAGTTGTGGGCTCTGGGCAGTTGTGGGTGCCGGAAAGTTGTGGGCTCTGGGCAGTTGTGGGCTCTGGGCAGTTGTGGGTGCTGGACAGTTGTGGGCTCTGGACAGTTGTGGGCTCTGGGCAGTTGTGGGCTCTGGGCAGTTGTGGGCTCTGGGCAGTTGTGGGCTCCGGACAGTTGTGGGGCTGGGCAGTTGTGGGCTCCGGACAGTTGTGGGCTCCGGACAGTTGTGGGCTCTGGGCAGTTGTGGGCTCTGGGCAGTTGTGGGCTCTGGGCAGTTGTGGGCTCTGGGCAGTTGTGGGGCCGGACAGTTGTGGGCTCTGGACAGTTGTGGGCTCTGGGCAGTTGTGGGGCCGGACAGTTGTGGGCTCTGGACATTTGTGGGCTCTGGGCAGTTGTGGGGCCGGACAGTTGTGGGCTCTGGCAGTTGTGGGTGCCGGACAGTTGTGGGCTCTGGGCAGTTGTGGGGCCGGACAGTTGTGTGTTCTGGACAGTTGTGGGGCTGGGCAGTTGTGGGCTCTGGGCAGTTGTGGGCTCCGGACAGTTGTGGGCTCTGGGCAGTTGTGGGGCTGGGCAGTTGTGGGCTCTGGGCAGTTGTGGGGCTGGGCAGTTGTGGGGCTGGGCAGTTGTGGGGCTGGGTAGTTGTGGGGCCGGACAGTTGTGGGCTCTGGCAGTTGTGGGTGCCGGACAGTTGTGGCCTCCGGACAGTTGTGGGGCTGGGCAGATGTGGGCTCTGTACAATTGTGGGGCTGGGCAGTTGTGGGCTCCGGACAGTTGTGGGGCTGGGCAGTTGTGGGGCTGGGCAGTTGTGGGCTCTGGGCAGTTGTGGGCTCCGGACAGTTGTGGGCTCCGGACAGTTGTGGGTGCCGGGCAGTTGAGGGCTCTGGGCAGTTGTGCGGCCGGACAGTTGTGGGTTCTGGACAGTTGTGGGGCTGGGCAGTTGTGGGCTCTGGGCAGTTGTGGGCTCCGGACAGTTGTGGGCTCTGGGCAGTTGTGGGGCTGGGCAGTTGTGGGCTCTGGGCAGTTGTGGGGCTGGGCAGTTGTGGGGCTGGGCAGTTGTGTGGCCGGACAGTTGTGGGCTCTGGCAGTTGTGGGTGCCGGACAGTTGTGGCCTCCGGACAGTTGTGGGGCTGGGCAGATGTGGGCTCTGGACAGTTGTGGGGCTGGGCAGTTGTGGGCTCCGGACAGTTGTGGGGCTGGGCAGTTGTGGGGCTGGGCAGTTGTGGGGCTGGGCAGTTGTGGGCTCCGGACAGTTGTGGGCTCCGGACAGTTGTGGGCTCCGGACAGTTGTGGGGCTGGGCAGTTGTGGGCTCTGGGCAGTTGTGGGCTCTGGGCAGTTGTGGGGCCGGACAGTTGTGGGGCCGGACAGTTGTGGGCTCTGGACAGTTGTGGGCTCTGGGCAGTTGTGGGGCCGGACAGTTGTGGGTTCTGGGCAGTTGTGGGGCTGGACAGTTGTGGGGCCGGACAGTTGTGGGTTCTGGGCAGTTGTGGGGCTGGACAGTTGTGGGCTCTGGACAGTTGTGGGCTCCGGACAGTAGTGGGCTCCGGACAGTTGTGGGGCTGGGCAGTTGTGGGCTCTGGGCAGTTGTGGGCTCTGGGCAGTTGTGGGGCAAGACAGTTGTGGGGCCTGACAGTTGTGGGCTCTGGACAGTTGTGGGCTCTGGGCAGTTGTGGGGCCGGACAGTTGTGGGGCCGGACAGTTGTGGGCTCTGGGCAGTTGTGGGCTCTGGGCAGTTGTGGGCTCTGGGCAGTTGTGGGTTCCGGACAGTTGTGGGCTCTGGACAGTTGTGGGGCTGGGCAGTTGTGGGGCTGGGCAGTTGTGGGCTTCGGACAGTTGTGGGGCTGGACAGTTTTGGGCTCTGGACAGTTGTGGGCTCTGGGCAGTTGTGGGGCTGGGCAGTTGTGGGTGCTGGACAGTTGTGGGCTCTGGACAGTTGTGGGCTCTGGACAGTTGTGGGCTCTGGGCAGTTGTGGGGCTGGGCAGTTTTGGGCTCTGGACAGTTGTGGGCTCCGGACAGTTGTGGGCTCTGGGCAGTTGTGGGCTCCGGACAGTTGTGGGTGCCGGACAGTTGTAGGCTCTGGGCAGTTGTGGGGCCGGACAGTTGTGGGGCCGGACAGTTGTGGGCTCTGGGCAGTTGGGGGCTCCGGACAGTTGTGGGCTTTGGGCAGTTATGGGCTCCGGACAGTTGTGGGCTCCGGACAGTTGTGGGCTCCGGACAGTTGTGGGCTCCGGACAGTTGTGGGCTCTGGGCAGTTGTGGGCTCCGGACAGTTGTGGGTTCTGGGCAGTTGTGGGGCCGGACAGTTGTGGGCTCTGGGCAGTTGTGGGTGCTGGACAGTTGTGGGCTCTGGGCAGTTGTGGGTGCTGGGCAGTTGTGGGCTCTGGGCAGTTGTGGGGCTGGGCAGTTGTGGGCTCTGGGCAGTTGTGGGGCTGGGCAGTTGTGGGCTCTGGGCAGTTGTGGGGCTGGGCAGTTGTGGGGCCGGACAGTTGTGGGCTCTGGCAGTTGTGGGTGCCGGACAGTTGTGGCCTCCGGACAGTTGTGGGGCTGGGCAGAAGTGGGCTCTGGACAGTTGTGGGGCTGGGCAGTTGTGGGCTCCGGACAGTTGTGGGGCTGGGCAGTTGTGGGGCTGGGCAGTTGTGGGGCTGGGCAGTTGTGGGCTCTGGACAGTTGTGGGCTCCGGACAGTTGTGGGCTCCGGACAGTTGTGGGCTCCGGACAGTTGTGGGGCTGGGCAGTTGTGGGCTCTGGGCAGTTGTGGGGCCGGACAGTTGTGGGGCCGGACAGTTGTGGGCTCTGGACAGTTGTGG
This sequence comes from Rhinoraja longicauda, assembly GCF_053455715.1. NCBI lineage: Eukaryota > Metazoa > Chordata > Chondrichthyes > Rajiformes > Arhynchobatidae > Rhinoraja > Rhinoraja longicauda. Next base: position 9,863 of record NW_027603766.1, read on the forward strand.
GCTCTGGGCAGTTGTGGGGCCGGACAGTTGTGGGTTCTGGGCAGTTGTGGGGCTGGACAGTTGTGGGCTCTGGACAGTTGTGGGCTCCGGACAGTTGTGGGCTCCGGACAGTTGTGGGGCTGGGCAGTTGTGGGGCTG
>NW_027603767.1:0-5000 GCF_053455715.1 Rhinoraja longicauda
CAATGGGCAGTCAATGTCAGGTGATGCAATCTGCCTCCCCACTGCACAATGCCTGAAGGATCTCAACTCAAAACGTCACCTATCCGTGTTCCCCAGAGATGCTGCCTGACCCGCTGAGTTACTCCAGCACTCTGTGAAACGTCACCTATCCATGTTCTCCACAGATGCTGCCTGACCCGCTGAGTTACTCCAGCACTCTGTGTCCGTTTGTGCACTGACTTGTAACCGCAGTAGTTTGCCTGAACGCCGTGCCCCAGTCCGTCTGCTCTACTCTACTCTCCTCCTCCCTCGTGCCACAGTAACGCTGAGTCCTCTCGCCCTTGCTGGTGACGGCAGCAACTCCCCACCCAGGTTCCAGAGCAGCAGCTCCACTCTCCTCTGTTGCCGTGACAACTGCTCCATTTTACGTGCCGTGAATCACTGGTGTAATTGTCAGAGAGATTACTTCATTGTAGCTGCCTGCAATGTCTGCCCCAGTGAAACTCTACGCACAGTTTCACACACCAAGGTGTCTATTAATACTTCACACTGGTGTGTGTGGTCATGGAAGGCAGCACGCCCTGTTACACACTGACACTGACAACCCCCCCACCCCACACTGACCCACACTGACCCCCCCCCACCCTACACTGACCCCTCCCCACACTGACAACCCCCACCCCACACTGACCCACACTGACCCACACTGACCCCTCCCCACACTGACCCCCCACCCCACACTGACACCCCCACCCCACACTGACCCACACTGACCCCTCCCCACACTGACCCCCCACCCCACACTGACACCCCCACCCCTCACCCCACACTGACTCCCCACCCCACACTGACACCCCCACCCCACACTGACACCCCCACCCCTCACCCCACACTGACTCCCCACCCCACACTGACACCCCCACCCCACACTGACCCACCCCTCACCCCACACTGACCCCTCCCCACCCTACACTGGCACCCCCCCACCCCACACTGACCCACACTGACCCCTCCCCACCTCACACTGACCCCTCCCCACCTCACACTGACACCCCCACCCCACACTGACACCCCCACCCCACACTGACACCCCCACCCCACACTGACACCCCCACCCCACACTGACACCCCCACCCCACACTGACACCCCCCACCCCACACTGACCCACACTGACCCCCCACCCCACACTGCCCCCCCCACCCCACACTGACCCCCCACCCCACACTGACCCACACTGACCCCCCACCCCACACTGACACCCCCCCACCCCACACTGACCCCCACTAACCCCCCACCCCACACTGACCCCCCCACCCCACACTGACCCACACTGACCCCCCCCCACCCCACACTGACCCCCCACCCCACACTGACCCACACTGACCCCCCCCACCCCACACTGACCCCCCACCCCACACTGACCCACACTGACCCCCCCACCCCACACTGACCCACACTGACCCCCCCACCCCACACTGACCACTACTACACCAGGCCTATCCCACCCCCGTCTGTGTGGAGTTTGCACGTTCTCCCCGTGACCACGTGGGTTTTCTCCGGGTGCTCCGGTTTCCTCCCACATCCCAAAGACGTGCGTGTTTGTGTGTTCATCAGCCTCTGTAAATTGCCCCTGGAGTGGTGGATGGAACTTGTGAATGGGCGATCGCTGGTCGGCCTGGACTCGGTGGGCCGAAGGGCCTGTTTCCACGCTGTATCCCTAAACGAATCTAAGTTAAAGGAAGCCATCTCTCTGCCCTCAACGTCTGCCAGGGATGGGCCATTGGCAAACTCTGTCCACAGCCCCCACCAGGGTTAGTGCCCAGATGCTTTTTAAACCAAAATTAATCTTAATCAACTATTTACAAAAGTGATATGTGCAGTACAGAAATACAAACAAACCCACCACCATAATACAAAATAAAGCAAATATTCTTAAACACTGAATATTAAATTGTTATTTCCCCATCCGTATTGAGAATACCTTCGGCCCACCTCTGCCTCCGCTCGTCACCAAACCTCCCGCCCAGCGGTCCCGGAAAGTGCCCGTTGTTGGAGGGTGAGGTTGTAGACTGACCCCCGTGCAGTGATACACCCTCAGCACAGCAGTGCAGGGAGACCAGATGGTTACAGGGCAATGCTGCCAGTCTGCCTACATGGTCGGCAGGGGGCAAGACGGGCCAAAGGGCCTGTTTCCAAGCTGTCAGCTCAATGAGTGTGACTCTGAGGGAGAGGGAGAGGCAGAGAGATGAGCAGAGTGGCCATCTCTGGAGTGCACGATGAGGCGTGTCTGATGCTCAATGATAATGGCAGCAAATGGAATTATACCCATGTAGGGCAAGTCAAGTCAAGTCAATTTTATTTGTATAGCACATTTAAAAACAACCCACTAAGGAAAAAAATGAAACATACAGTAGCACGCATACAGTTCACAGCGCCTCCTCAATGAGCCTCAAACGCTAGGGAGTAGAAATAGGTTTTGAGCCTGGACTTAAAGGAGTCGATGGAGGGGGCAGTTCTGATGGGGAGAGGGATGCTGTTCCACAGTCTAGGAGCTGCAACCGCAAAAGCGCGGTCACCCCTGAGCTTAAGCCTAGACCGCGGGATAGTGAGTAGCCCCAAGTCGGCCGACCTGAGGGACCTGGAGTTAGAGAGGGGGGTTAGAAGATTTTTGATGTAGGGGGGGGAATGTCCATTTAGGGCTTTATACGTGAATAGGAGGAGCTTGAAGTTGATTCTGTACCGTACAGGGAGCCAGTGGAGAGAGGCCAGAATCGGGGTGATGTGGTCCCTTTTACGGGTACCCGTCAGGAGTCTCGCTGCGGCGTTTTGGACCAGTTGCAGGCGGGACAGGGAAGATTGGCTGATCCCAGTGTATAGGGAGTTGCAGTAGTCTAGGCGGGAGGAAATGAAAGCGTGAATGATTTTTTCTGTGTCGTCGAATTGGAGGAAAGGTTTGATTTTAGCTATGGTTCGAAGTTGGAAGAAGCTGGCTTTTACCACAGCGTTGACTTGCTTATCAAATTTTAACGCAGAGTCAAATATCATGCCGAGGTTTTTGACATGCGGTTTGACTAGGCAGGATAGGCTTCCAAGACAGTCATTCGTTAGGTTCTATTGTCATCTCCAGCTGGGGTGGGAGAGGCACGTTGTGGTCTCGTCACTGAGGACGTGACCAGAGGGGGAAGGTAGGACTAGCCAAGGCCAGGATCAGAGCCAAGAGTGATTATTGCCAAATGAAAGGGAACAATGAAATTGCCCTGAATGTCTGAAGAAAGTCTCGACCTGAAACGTCACCCATTCCTTCTCTCCAGAGATGCTGCCTGTCCCGCTGAGTTACTCCAGCACTTTGTGTCTATCTTTGGTGTAAACTAGCATCTGCAGTTACTTTCTACGCAATTAAATTCTTACTTGCAGCAGCACAACAGATATATAAAGATAGTATTCTGTAAAACATACTAAACAAAAAAGGAGTTTGAGATACATATATTTTTTAATATCTATATTTATATATATATATACACACACACACTATATATATATATATATATAGGAAGTAACTGCAGATGCTGGTTTACACCAAAGAAAGACATAAAATGCTGGAGTAACTCAGCGGGACAGGCAGCATCTCTGGATAGAATGAATGGGTGGTGCTTCGGGTCAAGACCCTTCTTCAGACCCCCATCATAGAGGAGGGGCTGGGTGGAGCAGGGTGAGGTGGGCGGGGCAAAGCAGGGTGGGGTGGGTTGGGGTGGGGGTGGAGTGTTGGGGGTGGGGGTGGGTTGAGGGTGGGGGTGGGGTGTTGGGGGTGTTTGTGGGGTGGGGTGGGGTGTTGTGGTGGGGGTGGGGTGTTGGGGGTGGGGGTGAGAGTGGGGGTGGGTTGAGGGTGGGGGTGGGGTGGGGAGTGGGGTGGGTTGAGGGTGGGGGTGGGAGTGGGTTGAGGGTGGGGTGGGGGTGGGAGGCGCAGTTGTGTGGGGTGGGGGAGTTGGGTTGGGGGGGTGGTGTTGGGGGTGGGGTGTTGGGGTGGGGGTGGGGTGTTGGGAGTGGGGGGTGGGGTGTTGGGGTGGGGGTGGGGGTGGGGGTGGGGTGTTGGGGGTGAGGGTGGGGGTGGGGGTGGGGGTGGGGTGTTGGGGGTGGGGGTGGGGTGGGGGTGGGGGTGGGGTGTTGGGAGTGGGGGGTGGGGTGTTGGGGGTGAGGGTGGGGGTGGGGTGTTGGGGGTGGGGTTGGGTTGGGCGCAGTTGTGTGAGGTGGAGCGTGAGAGGCCAATGTAGCTGATCCAGTCCCAGGTTCCCGGCTGATCATTGTGTCTTGTTCCCTTCCAGTATATGTTCGCTCGTCACTGTCAGGAGACAGGGCCATCTCTTGGGAGCCAGAGATACCGGCGGTTGGCCAAGATTCAGTGCAGGTCAGTCAGACTCGCACCCTCCTGTGCGCTCGGGGACCACTGGTCTCTGTCATTGCCGGGACCACCGTGGGCAGTGTGAGTTGGTGCAGAACGTTGCAGGCACTGAGCTTGAGGCTTGTGGATCATTCTGTTGGTCAACTGTGCCTGCGTTTGATCAGTAATTCAAGGTCGAGCCATCGCAGGCGGGGAAGTAGATGTCTGTGTGTCATTGGTTTGGAGAAAGCTCTTCAGTGTTTGAGGTGGATTTATCGATGGCAGTCCTGGCCTAGCTTCTATCTCATTGGAGACCCTCGGTCTATCTTTAATCAGACTTTCCTGGACTTGATCTTATACTAAATGTTATTTGCTTTATTCTGCATCTGTACACTGTTGATGACACAAGTGTAATCATGCAAAGTATGTTTCACTGACTGGATAGAACGCAACACAAAGGCTTTCTACTGTACCTCGGTACACGTGACAATGATAAACAGAACTAATGACTGGGTGGACATAAACTCGCTGGAGTTCAGAAGCAAGAGGGGGGATCTAAGTGAAACTTACTGAATAGTGAAAGGCCTGGAAAGAGTGGATGTGGAGAGGATGTTTCCCGTATTGGGAGAGTCTAGGACTAGAGGT
>NW_027603768.1:0-10000 GCF_053455715.1 Rhinoraja longicauda
CTGCTATGTGAATGTAGGAAGTCATTGATATCATTGAGATCAGAGTATCTTCATATTGACATACCCCTTGGTGAAAAGACATATTTATTGAAACTGCGGGTGTCATAGTTGGATTTGAGAGAGTTATGTGAATTGTAGACGATTAACTTCATTAATGTATGATAAACTACCCAAATTGTTACAATTCTGCAGTAAATGTATCATTATATTGAAGGCTCACTGAGAAAGAAATGACATCTTTTTCATTTAATATTCAATATCTCTGTGTCGCATAGATGTTACAGGGCAGTTATACTATCACGTTAAATATTTTTATTTAAATCTGCAAAAATATGTGTATGAACACTTACCATCACAAAATGAAGGGTTGGTCGTGTTGGTTCTGAAGCCTGGACCACAACTGCACATGAAGCTTCCGATTGTGTTGGTGCAGTTTTGTTGACAGTTTGAGGTGTTGGTTGCACATTCATCGATGTCTGGAGAAATAAGCTCAGTTACTCAGCCGGATGAGGTAGTTGTCGCCAGTAGAATTCCAACACTTAAAATATATTTACATTGTTACAATTATCGGGGTGGTTTTGATGAATATTGACTAAATGTGAGTAAATGGGACTACCATAGATGGGCACCTTGTTGACATGAAGATGTTGGGCAAAACAGGTGGTTTCCATGTTCTTTAATGCTGTGACTCTATGATTCAATGCCTGGTGCATATAAATGGCATTTGCTACGACATTCCTAAACGAGGTCCAATATCTTCAAAGTAAAATATGCAGGCTGACCTCTAAGCCTGGCAAGACTAGGGGTTTGCACCAAATATTCATGAGTAATCAAACACTTTTGAAAATGATGCTTAGAGCTTTCAATGCTTATCACCGTTCCACTTAATGGTGTGTCAACTATTGCAATAAAATTGCGCTATTTTGAAAATGGCTTTTCCAAATTAAACTCTACCACTTGTCATCTTGAGAATGATACCATGTGAAAAAAGGCCCTTCAGCCAAACTTGCCCACACCAGCCAACATGTCCCAGCTACACTAGTTCCCCCTGCCCGGGTTTGGTCCTTATCCCTGCAAACCTGTCCAATCCATGTAGCTGTCAAACTGCTTCTTACACATTGGGACAGTCCCAGCCTCAACTACCTCCTCTGGCAGCTTGTTCCACACACCCACCAACAATTGTGTGAAAAAGTTACCCCTCAGATTCCTATTACATTTTTTCACCTTCTTCTTAAACATATGTCCTCTGGTCACCGACTCCCCCACTCTGGGCAAGAGACTCTGGGATCTACCTGATCTATTCCTCTCATGGTCTAAAACACCTCTATATGATCAACTCTCATCCACCTGCGCTCCAAGGAAGAGAGTCCCAGCCAACTCAACCACTCCCTATATCTCAGACCTTCTAGTCCTGGTAACATCCTCATAAATATTCTCTTTACCTTTCCAGCTTAATAACAGAATTCCTATGACATGGTGCCCAGATGCCCATGTATATAAAGGCAATTATTTTTAAATTATGATTTTGTCGTGTAATTACTGATCAACACTATGACACATTCGGTGGCTCTGTTCTGGCAGCTGACAAATGGCAAGGGACAATGGCTGGATTCGAGCCTTCACATCTCACCATTGGTGTTTGGGAAAAGTTCAATTTTCCATACAAGCTGACAGCTGCACCAGGGTGAAAGCAGACACATAACTATTATCTCTTTTGTCCACCTGTAAAGAAAATTTATCTTTAAAAATTCCTACCATCACAAATGGAAGAGTTGGTCACATTTATGCTGAAACCAGGATCACAACTGCACACGAAGCTTCCAATTGTGTTGTTGCAGATTTGTTGACAGTTCGAGGTGTTGGTTGCACATTCATCAATGTCTGGAGAAAATAGAATGAATGATTTGTCAAGCACTTGCAAGATTATTGTCTTTGCCAAATAAAACTCGAACACTTGTAATCTTGAGATGCAAAAGAGGATACTCAACCCAACAACTAATATAACTTATTCCCACAACCCATTCTGTGTGCGTTAGTCACACACATTATTAAATTGTGGGGGCAACAATGATTTACACTGTAGTAAGAACTGCGACTGTGAAATAAATTACACCAACTCTGAGAAAATATGTGCTTGAAACTACCCTACCATCACAAAGAGAAGAATTGGTCACATTAATGGTGAAGCCAGGGTCACAACTGCACAGGAAGCTTCCGATTGTGTTGGTGCAGTTTTGTTGACAGTTCGAGGTGTTGGTTGCACATTCATCGATGTCTGGAGAAATAAGCTCAGTTACTCAGCCGGATGAGGTAGTTGTCGCCTGTAGAATTCCAACACTTAAAATACATTTACATTGTTACATTTATCGGGGTGGTTTTGATGAATATTGACAAAATGTGAGTAAATGGGACTACCATAGATGGGCACCTTGTTGACATGAAGATGTTGGGCAAAACAGGTGGTGTCCATGTTCTTTAATGCTGTGACTCTATGAGTCAATGCCTGGTGCATATAAATGGCATTTGCTACGACATTTCTAAACGAGGTCCAAAATCTTCAAAGTAAACTATGCAGGCTGACCTCTAAGCCTGGCAAGACTAAGGGTTTGCACCAAATTTTCATGAGTAATCAAACGCTTTTGAAAATGATGCTTAGAGCTTTCAATGCTTATCACCGTTCCACTTAATGGTGTGTCAACTACTGCAATAAAATTGCGCTATTTTGAAAATGGCTTTTCCAAATTAAACTCTACCACTTGTCATCTTGAGAATGATACCATGTGGAAAAAGGCCCTTGAGCCAATCTTGCCCACACCAGCCAACATGTCCCAGCTACACTAGTTCCCCCTGCACGGGTTTGGTCCATATCCCTCCAAACCTGTCCAATCCATGTAGCTGTCAAACTGCTTCTTACACATTGGGATAATCCCTGCCTCAACTACCTCCTCTGGCAGCTTGTTCCACACACCCACTAACAATTGTGTGAAAAAGGTACCCCTCAGATTCCTATTACATTTTTTCACCTTCTTCTTAAACATAAGTCCTCTGGTCACCGACTCCCCCACTCTCGGCAAGAGACTCTGGGATCTACCCGATCTATTCCTCTCATGGTCATAAACACCTCTATATGATCAACCCTCATCCACCTGCTCTCCAAGGAAGAGAGTCCCAGCCTACTCAACCACTCCCTATATCTCAGACCTTCTAGTCCTGGTAACATCCTCATAAATCTTCTCTTTACCTTTCCAGCTTAATAACAGAATTCCTATGACATGGTGCCCAGGTGCCCATGTATATAAAGGCAATTAATTTTAAATTAGGATTTTGTCGTGTAATTACTGTTCAACACTATGACACATTCGGAGGCTCTGTTCTGGCAGCTGACAAATGGCAAGGGACAATGGCTGGATTCGAGTCTTCACATCTCACCATTGGTGTTTGGGAAAAGTTCAATTTTCCATACAAGCTGACAGCTGCACCAGGGTGAAAGCAGACACATAACTATTATCCCTTTTGTTAAAGAATTTTATCTTTAAAAATTCCTACCATCACAAATGGAAGAGTTGGTCACATTTATGCTGAAGCCAGGATCACAACTGCACACGAAGCTTCCAATTGTGTTGTTGCAGATTTGTTGACAGTTCGAGGTGTTGGTTGCACATTCATCAATGTCTGGAGAAAATAGAATGAATGATTTGTCAAGCACTTGCAAGATTATTGTATTTGCCAAATAAAACTCGACCACTTGTAATCTTGAGATGCAAAAGAGGATACTCAACCCAACAACTAAAAGAACTTATCCCCACAACCCATTCTGTGTGCGTTAGTCACACACATTATTAAATTGTGAGGGCAACAATGATTTACACTGTAGTAAGAACTGCGACTGTGAAATAAATTACACCAACTCTGAGAAAAAATGTGCTTGAAACTACCCTACCATCACAAAGTGAAGAATTGGTCACATTAATGCTGAAACCTGGGTCACAACTGCACAGGAAGCTTCCGATTGTGTTGGTGCAGTTTTGTTGACAGTTCGAGGTGTTGGTTGCACATTCATCGATGTCTGGAGAAATAAGCTCGGTTACTCAGCCGGATGAGGCAGTTGTCGCCAGTAGAATTCCAACACTTAAAATACATTTACATTGTTACATTTATCGGGGTGGTTTTGATGAATATTGACAAAATGTGAGTAAATGGGACTACCATAGATGGGCACCTTGTTGACATGAAGATGTTGGGCAAAACAGGTGGTTTCCATGTTCTTTAATGCTGTGACTCTATGAGTCAATGCCTGGTGCATATAAATGGCATTTGCTACGACATTTCTAAACGAGGTCCAAAATCTTCAAAGTAAACTATGCAGGCTGACCTCTAAGCCTGGCAAGACTAAGGGTTTGCACCACATTTTCATGAGTAATCAAACGCTTTTGAAAATGATGCTTAGAGCTTTCAATGCTTATCACCGTTCCACTTAATGGTGTGTCAACTATTGCAATAAAATTGCGCTATTTTGAAAATGGCTTTTCCAAATTAAACTCTACCACTTGTCATCTTGAGAATGATACCATGTGGAAAAAGGCCCTTGAGCCAATCTTGCCCACACCAGCCAACATGTCCCAGCTACACTAGTCCCCCCTGCCCGGGTTTGGTCCATATCCCTCCAAACCTGTCCAATCCTTGTAGCTGTCAAACTGCTTCTTACACATTGGGATAGTCCCTGCCTCAACTACCTCCTCTGGCAGCTTGTTCCACACACCCACCAACAATTGTGTGAAAAAGTTACCCCTCAGATTCCTATTACATTTTTTCCCCTTCTTCTTAAACATATGTCCTCTGGTCACCGACTCCCCCACTCTGGGCAAGAGACTCTGGGATCTACCCGATCTATTCCTCTCATGGTCTAAAACACCTCTATATGATCAACCCTCATCCACCTGCGCTCCAAGGAAGAGAGTCCCAGCCTACTCAACCACTCCCTATATCTCAGACCTTCTATTCCTGGTAACATCCTCATAAATCTTCTCTTTAGCCTTTCCAGCTTAATAACAGAATTCCTATGACATGGTGCCCAGGTGCCCATGTATATAAAGGCAATTATTTTTAAATTATGAATTGTCGTGTAATTACTGATCAACACTATGACACATTCGGTGGCTCTGTTCTGGCAGCTGACAAATGGCAAGGGACAATTGCTGGATTCGAGCCTTCACATCTCACCATTGGTGTTTGGGAAAAGTTCAATTTTCCATACAAGCTGACAGCTGCACCAGGGTGAAAACAGACACATAACTATTATCCCTTTTGTTAAAGAATTTTATCTTTAAAAATTCCTACCATCACAAATGGAAGAGTTGGTCACATTTATGCTGAAGCCAGGATCACAACTGCACACGAAGCTTCCAATTGTGTTGTTGCAGATTTGTTGACAGTTCGAGGTGTTGGTTGCACATTCATCAATGTCTGGAGAAAATAGAATGAATGATTTGTCAAGCACTTGCAAGAATATTGTCTTTGCCAAATAAAACTCGACCACTTGTAATCTTGAGCTGCAAAAGAGGATACTCAACCCAACAACTAAAAGAACTTATCCCCACAACCCATTCTGTGTGCGTTAGTCACACACATTATTAAATTGTGAGGGCAACAATGATTTACACTGTAGTAAGAACTGCGACTGTGAAATAAATTACACCAACTCTGAGAAAATATGTGCTTGAAACTACCCTACCATCACAAAGCGAAGAATTGGTCACATTAATGCTGAAGCCAGGGTCACAACTGCACAGGAAGCTTCCGATTGTGTTGGTGCAGTTTTGTTGACAGTTCGAGGTGTTGGTTGCACATTCATCGATGTCTGGAGAAATAAGCTCAGTTACTCAGCCGGATGAGGTATTTGTCGCCAGTAGAATTCCAACACTTAAAATACATTTACATTGTTACATTTATCGGGGTGGTTTTGATGAATATTGACAAAATGTGAGTAAATGGGACTACCATAGATGGGCACCTTGTTGACATGAAGATGTTGGGCAAAACAGGTGGTTTCCATGTTCTTTAATGCTGTGACTCTATGAGTCAATGCCTGGTGCATATAAATGGCATTTGCTACGACATTTCTAAACGAGGTCCAAAATCTTCAAAGTAAACTATGCAGGCTGACCTCTAAGCCTGGCAAGACTAAGGGTTTGCACCAAATTTTCATGAGTAATCAAACGCTTTTGAAAATGATGCTTAGTGCTTTCAATGCTTATCACCATTCCACTTAATGGTGTGTCAACTATTGCAATAAAATTGCGCTATTTTGAAAATGGCTTTTCCAAATTAAACTCTACCACTTGTCATCTTGAGAATGATACCATGTGGAAAAAGGCCCTTTGGCCAAACTTGCCCACATCAGCCAACATGTCCCAGCTACACTAGTTCCCCCTGCAAGTGTTTGGTCCATATCCCTCCAAACCTGTCCAATCCATGTAGCTGTCAAACTGCTTCTTACACATTGGGATAGTCCCTGCCTCAACTACCTCCTCTGGCAGCTTGTTCCACACACCCACTAACAATTGTGTGAAAAAGTTACCCCTCAGATTCCTATTACATTTTTTCACCTTCTTCTTAAACATAAGTCCTCTGGTCACCGACTCCCCCACTCTCGGCAAGAGACTCTGGGATCTACCCGATCTATTCCTCTCATGGTCATAAACACCTCTATATGATCAACCCTCATCCACCTGCTCTCCAAGGAAGAGAGTCCCAGCCTACTCAACCACTCCCTATATCTCAGACCTTCTAGTCCTGGTAACATCCTCATAAATCTTCTCTTTACCTTTCCAGCTTAATAACAGAATTCCTATGACATGGTGCCCAGGTGCCCATGTATATAAAGGCAATTAATTTTAAATTAGGATTTTGTCGTGTAATTACTGATCAACACTTTGACACATTCGGAGGCTCTGTTCTGGCAGCTGACAAATGGCAAGGGACAATGGCTGGATTCGAGTCTTCACATCTCACCATTGGTGTTTGGGAAAAGTTCAATTTTCCATACAAGCTGACAGCTGCACCAGGGTGAAAGCAGACACATAACTATTATCCCTTTTGTTAAAGAATTTTATCTTTAAAAATTCCTACCATCACAAATGGAAGAGTTGGTCACATTTATGCTGAAGCCAGGATCACAACTGCACACGAAGCTTCCAATTGTGTTGTTGCAGATTTGTTGACAGTTCGAGGTGTTGGTTGCACATTCATCAATGTCTGGAGAAAATAGAATGAATGATTTGTCAAGCACTTGCAAGATTATTGTCTTTGCCAAATAAAACTCGACCACTTGTAATCTTGAGCTGCAAAAGAGGATACTCAACCCAACAACTAAAAGAACTTATCCCCACAACCCATTCTGTGTGCGTTAGTCACACACATTATTAAATTGTGTGGGCAACAATGATTTACACTGTAGTAAGAACTGCGACTGTGAAATAAATTACACCAACTCTGAGAAAAAATGTGCTTGAAACTACCCTACCATCACAAAGTGAAGAATTGGTCACATTAATGCTGAAACCTGGGTCACAACTGCACAGGAAGCTTCCGATTGTGTTGGTGCAGTTTTGTTGACAGTTCGAGGTGTTGGTTGCACATTCATCGATGTCTGGAGAAATAAGCTCGGTTATTCAGCCGGATGAGGTAGTTGTCGCCAGTAGAATTCCAACACTTAAAATACATTTACATTGTTACATTTATCGGGGTGGTTTTGATGAATATTGACAAAATGTGAGTAAATGGGACTACCATAGATGGGCACCTTGTTGACATGAAGATGTTGGGCAAAACAGGTGGTTTCCATGTTCTTTAATGCTGTGACTCTATGAGTCAATGCCTGGTGCATATAAATGGCATTTGCTACGACATTTCTAAACGAGGTCCAAAATCTTCAAAGTAAACTATGCAGGCTGACCTCTAAGCCTGGCAAGACTAAGGGTTTGCACCAAATTTTCATGAGTAATCAAACGCTTTTGAAAATGATGCTTAGAGCTTTCAATGCTTATCACCGTTCCACTTAATGGTGTGTCAACTATTGCAATAAAATTGCGCTATTTTGAAAATGGCTTTTCCAAATTAAACTCTACCACTTGTCATCTTGAGAATGATACCATGTGGAAAAAGGCCCTTGAGCCAATCTTGCCCACACCAGCCAACATGTCCCAGCTACACTAGTTCCCCCTGCCCGGGTTTGGTCCATATCCCTCCAAACCTGTCCAATCCTTGTAGCTGTCAAACTGCTTCTTACACATTGGGATAGTCCCTGCCTCAACTACCTCCTCTGGCAGCTTGTTCCACACACCCACCAACAATTGTGTGAAAAAGTTACCCCTCAGATTCCTATTACATTTTTTCCCCTTCTTCTTAAACATATGTCCTCTGGTCACCGACTCCCCCACTCTGGGCAAGAGACTCTGGGATCTACCCGATCTATTCCTCTCATGGTCTAAAACACCTCTATATGATCAACCCTCATCCACCTGCGCTCCAAGGAAGAGAGTCCCAGCCTACTCAACCACTCCCTATATCTCAGACCTTCTATTCCTGGTAACATCCTCATAAATCTTCTCTTTAGCCTTTCCAGCTTAATAACAGAATTCCTATGACATGGTGCCCAGGTGCCCATGTATATAAAGGCAATTATTTTTAAATTATGAATTGTCGTGTAATTACTGATCAACACTATGACACATTCGGTGGCTCTGTTCTGGCAGCTGACAAATGGCAAGGGACAATTGCTGGATTCGAGCCATCACATCTCACCATTGGTGTTTGGGAAAAGTTCAATTTTCCATACAAGCTGACAGCTGCACCAGGGTGAAAACAGACACATAACTATTATCCCTTTTGTTAAAGAATTTTATCTTTAAAAATTCCTACCATCACAAATGGAAGAGTTGGTCACATTTATGCTGAAGCCAGGATCACAACTGCACACGAAGCTTCCAATTGTGTTGTTGCAGATTTGTTGACAGTTCGAGGTGTTGGTTGCACATTCATCAATGTCTGGAGAAAATAGAATGAATGATTTGTCAAGCACTTGCAAGAATATTGTCTTTGCCAAATAAAACTCGACCACTTGTAATCTTGAGATGCAAAAGAGGATACTCAACCCAACAACTAAAAGAACTTATCCCCACAACCCATTCTGTGTGCGTTAGTCACACACATTATTAAATTGTGAGGGCAACAATGATTTACACTGTAGTAAGAACTGCGACTGTGAAATAAATTACACCAACTCTGAGAAAATATGTGCTTGAAACTACCCTACCATCACAAAGCGAAGAATTGGTCACATTAATGCTGAAGCCAGGGTCACAACTGCATAGGAAGCTTCCGATTGTGTTGGTGCAGTTTTGTTGACAGTTCGAGGTGTTGGTTGCACATTCATCGATGTCTGGAGAAATAAGCTCAGTTACTCAGCCGGATGAGGTAGTTGTCGCCAGTAGAATTCCAACACTTAAAATACATTTACATTGTTACATTTATCGGGGTGGTTTTGATGAATATTGACAAAATGTGAGTAAATGGGACTACCATAGATGGGCACCTTGTTGACATGAAGATGTTGGGCAAAACAGGTGGTTTCCATGTTCTTTAATGCTGTGACTCTATGAGTCAATGCCTGGTGCATATAAATGGCATTTGCTACGACATTTCTAAACGAGGTCCAAAATCTTCAAAGTAAACTATGCAGGCTGACCTCTAAGCCTGGCAAGACTAAGGGTTTGCACCAAATTTTCATGAGTAATCAAACGCTTTTGAAAATGATGCTTAGTGCTTTCAATGCTTATCACCATTCCACTTAATGGTGTGTCAACTATTGCAATAAAATTGCGCTATTTTGAAAATGGCTTTTCCAAATTAAACTCTACCACTTGTCATCTTGAGAATGATACCATGTGGAAAAAGGCCCTTCGGCCAAACTTGCCCACATCAGCCAACATGTCCCAGCTAC
>NW_027603769.1:0-10000 GCF_053455715.1 Rhinoraja longicauda
TATAAAATTGCTCAATTGGAGTCTGGTTATCTAGTCTAAATATTGATATGGTCATAAGTGATTGGAGCAGAATTAGGCCATTTGGACCATCAAGTCTATGCCGCCATTCAATCATGGCTGATCTATCTCTCCCTCCTAACCCCAATCTGCCAACTTCTCCCTATAACCCCTGACACTCAAAATAATCAAGAATCTATCTATCTCTGCCTTAAAAATACCTATTGACTTGGTCATCACGACTCTTGCGTTTATACAAATATATCCGCTGAAACAGACTCTCCATTCCTCTCTCTCATTCGATGATATGTAACACATTCAGTAACTAAGACATGAGATAGACACAAAATGCTGGAGTAATTCAGGCGGACAGGCAGCATCTCTGGATAGAAGAAATGGGTTACGTTTCTGGTCAAGACTCTTCTTCGAACATTTCGCACAGTGAAATTCTTTGCTGGTATACCCAATGTATACAAATAGCGGCCACCTACGGCACTGACAAATTTACAACAAGCACGTCGGGTTCTCCTTTTGTCCTCCCCCCTGCCCTCACGGCGGTCCCGCCATGACAGGTCCTCCATTGTTCTTCCCCGTCCCTTATAGCGGTTGCCTCACGCCCAGTTGTCCATTGTTCTTTCCCCACCCTCATGGCGATCCCTCCACACTCTCATCAGCCGTGGACCTCACTGTCGCCGCTGCCTCGATAAAGGCATCCGGCCGCGTTCCCAGTCCACAGCCGACTTCTGGCCGCACGGCCCGGCGGGAACCCTTTCAAGTTCACACCCAAAAATCACCACGACAATTCGCTTTATAAATCTACATTCTTTTTGACACAAAAAGCAGGATGTTGTCTGTCCCGTTGAGTTACTCCAGCTTTAAACCAGCATCTGCAGTTCCTTCCCACAAGACATGGGATTTTTTTTCAACACAATGCTCAGTTTCAATCAATCAGTTGACTGCACCTCAGAGATAACGCACTGAGAAAGCCAATCACTTGGGATGACTGACACACTTGAGGGGTTTACCCGTGGAATGTACATTCAACGTAGGTGTACTTACATTTTCCGGTAGGAAAGGCAGTCGATCCTCAGGCTGTTGTTGGAAGCCAAAAGGGCAGAAGTGATGAATGGCACATATGGAGTTAATCTGAACTGAAGCCATTGATCCACCTGGGTGACATTGAGCACAGGCAGACTGCTGGTGAACAGAGGCCACACACCCTCCAGGATCGCAGCTCGGTTAGCGGCTGAGAGTTTACTCTGGCAAAGGGAGAGGAAACAGGCTTCTGTTAAAATTGTACACCTTCAATTTAACAGAATGATGTGACACCTGAAGCTTTTGGCTTCTGTAAATTGTCCCTAGTGTTTAGGATAGAACTGGTGAACAGGTGATTGTTGGTCGGCACGGGCGACGTATCTCTGTCACACTGTATCTGTCAAACTAAAACTAAAGCCTGGGATGGATCCTGATCTCGGGTGTTGTCTGAGTGGACTTTGCACATTCTCCCTATGGCAGCATGGGTTTCCTATGGGTGCTCCGGCTTTCACCCACATCCCAATATCCTGCGGGTTTGCAGGTTGATTGGCCTCTGAAAAATTGCCCCTAATACGTAGGGAGTGTGAACGTGTGATGAATGGTCGACGTGGACTCGGTGGGCCGAAGGGCCTGTTTCCATGTTGTGTCTCCAAAATTAACACATCTTGTAAATTCTACAAATTCTCTTCCACAAGCACTGTGTGCTTTCAGTCAAAGCCTCCACACCCAGGACCAGTCCTATCATTATTCCTTCTGCGTGCGAAGCACTGGACCAAACACAAGGGTCACAAATCACACAACAACTTAAGGTGTCCCTATCTGTTTGAAAACCCCTCCATGTGATCAACACTACAACGTATGACAGGAAACATAAAAACAGCTGCTGCTCACGTCTTGGGTTCTTTCATTGAATCGGTCTATGAATGCAGCCAGTTTGTCAATGGGTTGGACAAAGGCTAACACTCTGGTCAGGATCTGGTTGTCATTAATGAATCCAGGCATGCTCAGCACATCAACCAAGTCACGGGGATCGGTAACATTGATCACCTGTAACAATAAGAATGACAATTTTACCTCCATGACCAGAAATAGTCCACATATCACACCTGGACACAGTGTCAAGGTTCCATTTACGTGTAAATGCATCGGAAAGCATCAGTGCTGTTAATAAGCACAAAAAGCTGGAGTAAGTCAACGGGACAAGCAACATCCCTGGAGAGAAGAAATGGGTGACATTTCGAGCCGAGACCCTTCTTCAGACCCAAAACGTCGCTCATCCTTTTTCTCCAGAGATGCTGCCTGTCCCGTTGAGTTACTCTAACATCTTGTGTCTATCTTCGGTGTAAACCAGCATCCGCAGTTCCCTCCAACACATCCGTACATTTAATATTGTCTCAAAAGAAAAATTAACAATCACTCATACTTGCATAAACCCAAAGGAATAATTTTGCTTTTACCTCAGGAGTCAGGAAAAATGCATCTGTCAGATTGAGCAAACCGGCAAAACTTTGGAAATAGTTTTTCACGTAGATGGTAACGCTGCCATTTTCAAAACAACGCAACGGGAATGCTGAGAGGAAAGAAAATAAATATGATGCATTTGACAAAAATGATACTTTATTCAGTGTAAATGTTTAGTTTAGTTTAGAGATAGTGCGTGGACACAAGCCCTTCGGCCCAAAGAGTCCACGCCGTCCAGCGATTCCCACACTATCCTACACACACTAGGGACAATTTACAATTATACCAAGCCAATTAACCTACAAACCTGTACGTCTTTGGAGTGTGGGAGGAATCTGGAGCTTTCCGGAGAAAACCCACGCAGATTACTGGGAGAACGTACAAACTCCACACAGTCAGCGTGCGGCCTAAACGTCTGGAAGCTAAATTATGCCGCAGACTAACAACGACAGGGTGAAAGACTGGGGCATTGAGAATTACAAGTCAATTTCTCTTTGTTATCATTTACGAATGCCTTTCCATCTCACCTGTATTGTTGAGGTAACCAAAGATCCATAGTCTCAGCACAGTTTCCCGTGTTTCACGCGGCATTTCAGCAAATCCATAATTCAGGCCATTTAAGCTAAACAAATAGATATTAATGTCATTATTTGTCAAGCACCAGATCAATAGTCACCTTTCAACTGGTGAGAACAATTTTAGGATCCTTCCCAAATGATGCCTCAAACTTCAGCTAATTGAAAGGTAGTTCACCATAAAGATTGCCTGTTATACTGTCAGAAAACTCTGCCAAAGATTAGTATCGAAATAGCCTGAAAATGTTCCTGAGCGTAGCTCATCTTCCTCTTTCGTTTCACACCACCTCTCATCTTCAGAAGGATTAGCTCCTCACTGCAAAAATAACCCTAAAGACAATCTGCGACTTGCAGACGTGTAAAAGGCACCCGGGTGATTCTACTCACTCCGACCTGCGCGAGATAACCACTTATGAGGTGTTTGCGCAGTACTCAACCAAAACCAGAAACAGAATTACTGTTGGATCTTGGAATGACCCTTGCCTGTGTAAGGCACTGTGTACTGGGTGCTCCATGGCAGTGAACAAGTTAAATTGCCTTCCGCAGGGTCTGCTTCCTCGATACAACATGCAACAACAGATGATTGTAAAAGAGAGGTGTCCACTCACACTGCTCGGTAACCTTCACAGCTGATGTCCCTTCTCAGCAGCGGCACCAGCACCGACTGGGAAATGCCAGCAATGAACGGCCGGAGTTGCTCCTGGAACCACTTCCTCAGGAAGGCGGGACTGGTCAAGTTATCCCTGGTCCTCACCACCTCCCACAAGGCATTCAGAAACGTCATCTTTGTCATCAGGGGAATTAATGTTGTGTTCCGTGTCTGAAACAAAACACAACACGTCAGCGGTGGAGACAGAGATTCCTTTGTAGAAACGACA
The DNA here is from genome assembly GCF_053455715.1 of Rhinoraja longicauda. Taxonomy (NCBI): domain Eukaryota; kingdom Metazoa; phylum Chordata; class Chondrichthyes; order Rajiformes; family Arhynchobatidae; genus Rhinoraja; species Rhinoraja longicauda. Next base: position 3,947 of record NW_027603769.1, read on the forward strand.
TCACACCTTTCATTAGTTCATAGGTTCTAGGAGCAGAATTAGGCCATTCGGCCCATCAAGTCTACTCCGCCATTCAATCATGGTGATCTATCTTTCCCTCTCAACCCCCTTCTGGGGTCCTGCCATCTCCCCATAACTCCTGAACACCGTACTAATCAAGAATCCGTCAATCTCCACCTTAAAACTACCTATTGACTGTGGCAATGAATTCCACAGATTCACCACCATCTGACTAAAGATTTTAATACATTTATTACCAACAAGAGGTTAACAGCACAGGTGGAAACTCTGAGATGAGAACAGATGGGATGTTCCTCACTGGTTGTCTCCACATCCACTCTATCCAAGCCTTTCACTACTCGGTTTACAAGGTGTTGACCGTGTATTTTGAACCATACCAAAGATTCTTACATCACTGAAAATGGTTCCCAAGTTCCCTCCCTGGATGAATTACCTTGTTGTTGAACATGTCCAGGGCCTCCATCAGTCTGGTTCCGTCAAGCTTCTGAATGAAAACAGTCAGGGCCATTTCATTCGACCTGTTCAGAGGCTTCAGGCCAGTGAAGCACTGAAACACATCTGACAAGAGGTCACTGCTTAAACCGAAAAGCAATAGCTTAGGCTGCAAAGGAAAAACGCTGCCTTAGATTATAACATCCCAGCATATTGGTGTTCACTATCAACGATGAGCAATAGTTCACCAACCAGCCATTCAAAGCACAACAGTTAAATGTACTCATGGAAGTCAGACACACATAGTCTTAATAGAGCACCTCTACAACATTTAACATTATTCATGGTGATCTTATAGAGGTGTACAAAATCATGAGAGGAATGAGCTTCTTGCCCAGAGCAGGGGAATTGAGAACCAGAGGACATCGGTTTAAGGTGAGGAAGAAAAGATTTAATAGGACTTCAGAAGTAACTTTTTCACATAAAGGCTGGTGGGTGTATGGAACCAACTGCCAGAGGAGGTAGTTGAGGCAGGTACCATTCCAATGTTTAACAAATATTTTGACAGGTACATGGATAGGACAGGTTTAGAGGGAAATGGGGCAAATGCAGGCAGGTGGAAATATTGTAGATGGGACATGTTAGTCGGTGTGGGCAAGTTGGGCCGATGGGCCTGTTGCCACGCTGTGTGATTCTATAACTATGACTATTATTTAAGTGCAAACTGCCATTGACGTCTTTGTGTGAGATTCAAGTCATGAAAATGCTTACCTCTGCACAAGCAAACTGTGTGATATTGAAGTTGCACAGTTGGCTTGCATTAACTGCAGTCAGGAAATCATTCATAGCCGAACTGTGCAAAGAAAATTAAAATTACTTTTACAGATGGAGAATAGTTGAGAAACAAACAACAAAACAACCTATTTTTATTGCACAGAGGGGGACATAATTAAAAAATAATCTTTAATTTCATGTCATCTGTCATTCCCAAGTGAGGCACAATAGTAATTGGGCACCACCAGTGATAGATGTAAGATAGAGGCAAAGTGCTGGAGTACCTCAGTGGGTCAGGCAGCATCTCTAGAGAAAAAGGATGGGTGACATTTGTTCCAAAGAAGGCTACCGACCGGAAATGTCACCAGTCCTTTTTCTCCAGGGATACTGCCTGACTTGCTGAGTTACTCCAGCACTTTTTGCCTATGTTTGGTATAAACCAGCATCTGCAGTTCCTTATTTCTCCACAATGACAGATGAAGTCAGGCACCAACAAGTTAACAGCGTGTCATGGGGGGATAGATAGAAAAGGCATTCACGTCAAATTCTTACCTGTTCACACTGCCGCACAATCTTGTTTCTGAAGGAGAAAGTATAAGAAGTTAATAACAGATTTGAATTATAACACTTGGATTAACTAGAGTAATCATTGTGTGTGATTATTTTTGCAAAGTAGTACTGATAATGTTTTATTATTCTTCATAAGTTCATAAGCTGGAGGAGGACAATTAAGGTATCCAGCCCATCAGGTCTACACCTCATTCAATCACCAGTCTTTGATAAAATGTAATCATTGCAAGTGCTCTCTGCTGTTTCGGAGACAGTTACCTGATGAATTATCTGGAATACCACCCTTCAAACCAAGTTTCCGGACTTCAAACTCAGTGTTTGAGGCCACCCAAAGCATCACGACCGTTTCATTCACGCCATCTCGAAGAGCTTGCAGGTTAAACCCGAGCAGGTCGATGATGTTCTGGGCGGTCAGATTCTGAGATGGAAACACAATTCATGAATGAGCAAAACAGGCAAAATATCGCACTTCATCAGGACTAATATCATCAGTTCAAATAGAGTTCATGGTTTTCTTGTTCATTAAGATTTCAGACAAGCCGGCTGTAAATGTGTGTTGGTAATGTGTTGCTAAATGTGTGATATGTTGGTAATCTGCGGCAGTGTTTCAGGATCAGAGGGTCCGTGCGGGCGATTGGCTGTGAGAGGGGATGTGAAGTATCGGAATTGAACGCGTTGCAATACTTAAGCAGTCAGAGGTTTGTCACCGACAATTTGTACCTGCACTTCTTCCGGATTCAAATTCTTGAAGATTGCAAACTCCATGTTAACTTCATTAATTGCAAGAAACCTCAAGTCATCAGTTGCGGCACCGCCTGGAGGAAGCAGAGACATTTCTCAGATGAATGCTGCAGCTCTGCACATTCACACAGCCTGGGGCAGCTCCAGCCAAGACCACAAGAAATTACAGAGACTTGTGGACGCAGCCCAGACCATCACACAAACCAACCTCCATTCCAGTGACTCCATCTACACCTCACACTGCCTCGGCAAGGCCAGCAGCATAATCAAGGCCTAGTCTCACCCTGATCACTCCCTCTTCTCCCCTCTCCCATCAGGGAAGAGGTACACAAGCATGCAAGCATATACCCCCAGATTCAGGGATATTATCAGGTGCCTGAACCATCGTATCAAGAACTAGAGAATGGTCCAGAGCTACCATCTACCTCACTGGAGATCCTCGGACTATCTCTAATCAGACTTTACTGGACTCTATCTTGCACTACATGTTATTCCCTTTATCTTGTGTCTGCACGCTGTGGATGGGTCGATTCTATTCATGTATGCTCTTTCCACTGTCTGGATAACACACGAGAAAGTGCTTTTCATTGAACCTCGCTCGGTACACGTGACACCAACCTAAATGAGATGAAATTAAACTAAATTAAACTAATCTAAACTAAACCAAACCAACCTATCAGATTGGATTGGATGCAAAGCAAAGCCTTTCACTGTATCTCGGTGCATCTTAATCTATGAGTAACCCAGATGTGAATTGGAAAAGCCCAGTCACCGTGGATCCCATACAGCTTAATCTTTCGGATAAGCGACCATGAGACCACCATCAAAATCAGACTCAGGAGTAAAATAAAACTTTGATTGACTTACCAAGATACGCCTTGACCAGTTGATAGTATGGGATGGGTTTGCCTTGCTCAGAGCTCAGTGCCAGGACGGCCTGGTCGTAAAGGAGGTTTTTGACTGACTGAGGACAAGAAGAAAACTCCAGAGCCCCGGCGTCCCTGTGGGAGTGAGATTACATCGTCAGTCTCGGTTTGTGCTTCAACCCCCCCCCATTGCACCAGTTAGGGACTTGCGAAACAGAGAACAGAGAACTAGAACTAGGGTGATCGGTGCTCTCTGTACGAAGTTTGGGCATTGGACTAGGACTGGAGGGCAGCCAACATTTTAAGAAAGGAGGGAGAGAGAAAACAGGGAATTAGAGACCAGTTAGCCTTACATCAGGAATGGGGAAGTTTATTAAAGATGTAATAGTAGCGCATTTGGAAAGCAGGATCGGTCAAATTCAGCATGGATTTATGAAGGGGAAATCATGCTTGACTACTCTTCTGGAATTTTTTGAGGATGTCACAAGTAGAATGGATGAGAGAGAGCCAGTGGATGTGGTACATCTGGAGTTTCAGAAAGCCTTTGATAAGATCCCACACAAGTGTGCAAAATTAGAGCACATGGTATTAGGGGTAGGGTATTGACGTGGATAGAGAACTGGTTGGCAGACAGGAAGCAAATAGTAGGGATAACGGGTCCTTTTCAGAATGGCAGGCAGTGACTAGTAGGGTGTCCATGGCATTGTTCACGCTTGCCATGAACACCTTCCACTCTCCGACATCACAAGACCCAGTTCACCCAGTGACCAGAACAACGCCATCCGTTTCCCAACACCTACCAGTACCTGTATACGACAGACACCGCACCCTTGACCCACTGAAGCCCTCGCCCATTCTCAATGTCCTCAGTGGCCCCATTGACCCGTGCTGAGCATCCTCCCAGGTTTCCCTCTGCCTGAACTAACAATTTCATTTCCGCTCTTGCTCATGAATACTGGGCCATGGGGTGTTTCATCCTTGGTCATAGAGTCACAGCTAGTGTCATAGAGTCAGACAGCGTGATTACAGGCCCTTTGGCCCAACTTGCCCACACCGGCCAACATGTCCCATCTTACACTAGTCCCACCTGAGGGATATTTAGTCCATATCCCTCTAAACTGGTCCTATTCATGTACCTGTCCAAATGCTTCTTAAACATTGCAATATTACCTGGCTCAACTCTTTCTTCTGTCAGCTCGTCCCATACACCCTTCACCCTTGGTTAAAAAAGTTACCCCTCAGGTTCCTATTAAATCTTTCTCCCTTCATCTTAAACCTATGTCCTCTGGTTCTTGATTACCCTACTCTGGACATGAGACCCTGTGCATCTACCCGATCTATTCCTCTCATGATTTTGTGCATCTCCGTTAGATCATCCCTAGTCCTCTTGCGCTCCAAGGACTGGAGTCCTGGCCTGCTCAACCTCTCCCTATAGCTCAGGCCCTTGAGTCTTGCCAACATCTTTGAAAATATTCTCTGCATCTTGACAACATTGGTCTTCTGTCGTTCGATTATTTTGCCTTTCCAGGCATCAATCAAGCTCTGAGCTGTGACACTCACGTCAGGTTTGCAATGTTCACCAGCTGCTCTCTGTCCAGAATGCACAAGTTGCCTCCACCAACAGCTTTCAAAGATACTGCATTAAGAACACCATTGAACTGGAGGTATCTTGTGATGATGACTTTAACCTGTAGAAATACATTTGGAGAACACAAAATAAATTACAAACGGCTCTGTGATGTTGGTTTTATTCTAAATTTAATATGCAATAAGATCTAAATAACTTTTCAGTGAAGGAATTATAAATTAAAAGATCTTGGAGCAGAATTAGGCCATTCAGCCTATCAAGTCTACTTCGCCATTCAATCAGGTCTGATCTATCTATCCTTGCCAACCCCATTCTCCTGCCCCCTCCCCATAACCCCTGACACCCATAGTAATTGAGAATCTGTCAATATCCACCTTTCAATGACCATCTGTTGCAATAAATTCCAAATTCCGCACCCTCTGATTAAAGATGGCGCTGGTCCTGGACTCTCCCACTAGTGGAAGCATCCTCTCCACATTCACTCTAGCTACACCTTTTCACAATTCGGTGAGATTCACCCCCTCCCCCCCCCCCCCCCCGCCCCCTTCATCCTTCTAAACTCAAGAAGTGTTTATTCGTTGAAACATCCATTGATGTAGATGATGGATAAGGACCAAAGTCTGGAGGTGTCCCTCCTGGTTTTGATAAAACTCAACCAAGATGCACTAAATCTTTTTGATCAGTGTCAGAATGTCTCCGCCAGTAGGGTGTCATTGAAACGTTGCTGGTGTCAGTACCGTTATGATTTCCTGCTCTCGCCTCAACAATGCAGAAAGTGTCTCCACTCGAGTGATATTCCAGCTGCTGATTTCCGTTTCATTGAACACGATGGAGATGTTGCCCAGCAGTTGTATCTGGTTTTCTGGGAGGCCACTGGAATAAATCTGAATGGAAATGTCAACAAGGTTAGCCTTCATTTTAGTTGTTAAAATTTGGCTGTAAATTCTGCTTTAGCTTGAAATGCCGAGCTACAATGTAATTCCACTTCTCTTCATTGCACCTTGAAGTTACCACCCCATGTGGTTTATCCCTCCATGGAAAGATTTGGAACAGATATCCCAC
>NW_027603770.1:0-10000 GCF_053455715.1 Rhinoraja longicauda
GCAACAATGACTTCTCACTCAGCGACAACAAGACCAAGGAACTAATCATTTGATTTCAGAATGTGGAATTTGGGGGATCAGGTGCGAGTTGAGCTTATAGGACTTGATATTACAATCCCTACTATAAATGGCACCTTCTTAATATCTTGAGTGGGGGTAAAAACTTAATTGGGGTCATCAGGTGGGCACCCTCGTTCCTTGGGGTTTCGTTGATAGGCCCACACCTCTAGGTGTGTGACTTTAGGCTTTTGTACCTCTTGCCCATTGCCCACGACACCTAGTGGTGTGTGACTTTAGGCTTTTGTACCTCTTGCCCATGGTACAAAAGCCTAAAGTCACACACCACTGGTTCCAGGAACAGCTATCAGGTGCTTGAATCAACCTGCACAGCGCTAATCCTAACTCAAAAACGGAATACCACAGATTTTTTTCTATCTCATGCAGCAAAGTGTATTTGGTTTTTTTTCTCCAATCGTGTTTTGAAATAATGTATTGTCTTTTTACACACTCTTTCACAAGGATTCCGCTGGGACAGGAGGACTTAAAGTTAAATTGGATAAAGCTGGCATTTTTTTCCCAGGGGTCAAGGAAGCTGAGAGGTGATATGATCCATAAAATGGCATATTAAAAAAAAGAGGGGATAGATAGGATCAATATTCAGAATCCAACTCCCAGGGTATGGTTGGCTGAAACTAGAGGCATGTTTAAGTAACTCAGCAGGACAGGCAGCATCTCTGGATAGAAGGAATGGGTGATCCCAGCGGTATGAATATTGATTTTTTCTAATTTCATCTCACCCTTGATTTCCCTCTCTTTCCATACCCTCCCCATTCTAGTTCTCAGACCAGTCTGACTGTCCCCGATTAAATTTGATATCTGTATGCTCCGTTGTCACCCTCCCCTCACTAATAATGATCCATTCTACATTTTCCTTGATTACATCTCCTTTGATGTCTCATTTTCACACCTTCCACTCCCATATCTCTGTGTCTCCCTCTGCCCCGAATCTCAGTTTGAAGAAGGGTCTCGACCCGAAACATCACCAGTTCCTTTTCTCCAGAGATGCTGCCTGACCCGCTGAGTTACTCCAGCATTTTGTGTCTATCTTCGGTGTCAAACAGTATCTGCAGTTCCCTTCTACACAGGGCATATGTTTAGGGTGGGATGGAGGAAGATTTTTCACACATGGGTGCAGGTCCATGCAGTCATGTTTGTGGAAGCCCCACCCACTGGCCACAAGCCCAGCCCACTGGACACTAGCCCCGCCCACTGGACACAGTGGGCAGTGCAGGGGCAGTCACGAGGGAGGGGGCAGAGTTGGGGGCAAGAGGTGTAGGAGGAAGGGGCGGAGGGAGATGGAGAGGTTGAGAGAGGGGGATGGGACAAGCTGAGGATGTGGTACAGGAGGGCAGGTCGCCACTGGACACTAGCCCCGCCCAGTTGGCACTAGCCCCGCCCACTGGACACAGTGGGCAGGGCAGGGGCAGTCACGAGGGAGGGGGGGCAGAGTTGGGGGCAAGAGGTGTAGGAGGAAGGGGCGGAGGGAGATGGAGAGGTTGAGAGAGGGGGATGGGACAAGCTGAGGATGTGGTACAGGAGGGCAGGTCGCCACTGGACACTAGCCCCGCCCATTGGACACACGCCCTGCCCACTAGCCCCGCCTATTGGATACACGCCCCGCCCACTAGCCACGCCGAACCGGCACTTGTCCCGCCCACTTAGCACTAGCCCCGCCCACTGGACATACGCCCCCTGGACACTAGCCCCGGCCATCAGTTGGAAAGGCAGCCCATTGGACATAATCCCCGTCCATCAGCGTGCAGCCCCGCCCTCGCCGGGTCCCGCCCCCGGCCCCACGTGACCGGTCCGCGCCGGTGGGAGGCGGGGAGAGACTGCAGCGGCGCCGGCGGTCAGGACAGCACAGCGCGGGACAGGTGAAGTAAGCGGCCCCGGCATTGTCGGGCGGGTGGGCGGCCGGCGCCAGGTGCGCTGCAGCGACGGACAGAGCAGCTGGGCAATGCGGGGATGGAGCCTGGGACCACAGCACACCGGCCCGCCCCTGTACCCCCCCCCCCACACCCGCCCTGTACCCCCCCCCCCACACCCGCCCCCCCACACACCCGCCCCCCCACACACCCGCCCCTGTACCCCCCCCCACACCCGCCCCTGTACCCCCCCCCCCCACACCCGCCCTGTACCCCCCCCCACACCCGCCCCCCCACACACCCGCCCCTGTACCCCCCCCCACACCCGCCCCTGTACCCCCCCCCCCACACCCGCCCCTGTACCCCCCCCCCCCACACCCGCCCCTGTACCCCCCCCCACACACCCGCCCCTGTACCCCCCCCCCCCCCCCCCCACACCCGCCCTGTACCCCCCCCCACACACCCGCCCCTGTACCCCCCCCCCCACACCCGCCCTGTACCCCCCCCCACACCCGCCCCCCCACACACCCGCCCCTGTACCCCCCCCACACCCGCCCCCCGTACCCCCCCCCACACCCGCCCTGTACCCCCCCCCCACACCCGCCCTGTACCCCCCCCCACACCCGCCCCCCCACACACCCGCCCCCCCCACACACCCGCCCCTGTACCCCCCCCCCACACCCGCCCCTGTACCCCCCCCCCACACCCGCCCCTGTACCCCCCCCCCCCACACACCCGCCCCTGTACCCCCCCCCACACACCCGCCCCTGTACCCCCCCCCCCCCACACCCGCCCTGTACCCCCCCCCCCACACCCGCCCTGTACCCCCCCCCCCCCACACCCGCCCTGTACCCCCCCCCCACACCCGCCCCTGTACCCCCCCCCCCACACACCCGCCCCTGTACCCCCCCAAACCCGCCCTGTACCCCCCCCCCCACACCCGCCCTGTACCCCCCCCCCACACCCGCCCTGTACCCCCCCCCACACCCGCCCTGTACCCCCCCCCCCACACCCGCCCTGTACCCCCCACACCCGCCCTGTACCCCCCCCCCCCACACCCGCCCTGTACCCCCCCCCACACCCGCCCTGTACCCCCCCACACCCGCCCTATACCCCCCCCCCACACCCGCCCTGTACCCCCCCCCCCGCCCACACCCGCCCTGTACCCACACCCGCCCTGTACCCCCCCCACACCCGCCCTGTACCCCCCCCCCCCACACCTGCCCTGTACCCCCCCCCACACCCGCCCCTGTACCCCCCCCACACCCGCCCTGTACCCCCCCCCCCACACCCGCCCTGTAACCCCCCCACACCCGCCCTGTACCCCCCCCCCCCACACCCGCCCCTGTACCCCCCCCCACACCCGCCCTGTACCCCCCCCACACCACACCCGCCCTGTACCCCCCCCACACCCGCCCTGTACCCCCCCCCCCCCCACACCCGCCCTGTACCCCGCCCTGTACCCCCCCCCACACCCGCCTTGTACCCCACACCCGCCCTGTACCCCACACCCGCCCTGTACCCCACACCCGCCCTGTACCCCCAGCACACCCGCCCTGTACCCCCCCACACCCGCCCTGTACCCCCCCACACCCGCCCTGTACCCCTCACACCCGCCCTGTAACCCCCACACCCGCCCTGTACCCCCTCTACCCCGCCCCGTCCGCTGTACTACCATCCTTCGCTGTACCTCCCGTACCCTCCACCATCATCTCCCTCCGTTCCACCCTCACCCCCTCCTCCCTCTCACTGTCTCGCTCACCGTTCCCTCTGTACCACATCCTCAACTTGTCCCATCCCCCCTCTCTCAACCTCTCCATCTCCCTCCCTCCCTCCTACACCTCTTGCCCCCAACTCTGCCCCCCCTCCCTCATGACTGCCCTTTCCCTGCCCCTCTCTACCCACAAGGATATCGCTGTACCCCCATCCACATCTCCCCGTCCCCTCTGCCTCGTTCCCTCCCACAGTTCGTGTGTTGGTGACTATCTCTGCTAGTCCTCCCACCCTGTGCTTGGGCTGCATTAAACTTTAATTTGAATTTGTGAAGATGCATTCTGTTTCTGCGTTTTTAATAGTTTCAAGTATCAGGCGGAAGTGAAACTAAAGCCTGAAATAAGACTTTATTGATTTTGACTTTATTCCAGGGAAGTAAAACCTGGCCTGCGTCTGCCGATTGGATCATTTTCTCCCCATCCCCCTCTTGTCAATGTTGCAATGTCTTCTGATGTGTTTTATTGAGGTTGTGTTAATGAAATGTATTTTAATTGGGATTGTGCTAGGTCCCATGCAGTTTGGCAGAGTAACGATTTCCCTGAAAGTGGTGGCACAGGTAGACAAGATGGTGTGTGGCATGCTTGCCATCATTGGACAGAAAGTACAAGAGTTGGGATGTTATAAGATATGTGAAACCCCACTTATAAGTATTGTGTACAATTCTGGTTGCAATACTATAGGAAGGAGGTGATTTAAGCTAGAGGAGGTGCAGTAAAAAACCCACAAGGATGTTGTTGTGACTGGTTTCAGGCATGAGGAGAGACTGGATAGTCTGGACTGTTTTTCTTGGAGCACAGTGGCTGAGAAGTTTATAAAATCCATAAGGGGTGTAGATAAGGTGAATAATCAGTCCTTTTCCATAATTGGGAGGGTGTACAACTGGAGGGGACATGATTAAGGTGAGAAGGGAAAGATTTAAAAGGGGTGGGATGGAGAAAGATGGAGGCCTTCTACGCTCTGTTGTATAATTATATGTCTGTATTCATTTGGGAAAGTCTTTTGCAGTGAGAGATGCAGTAAATCAGAATAACAGTACACCATAATGGTGATTGATAGTCTAATTCTGCTAATGCCATTTTGTACATTGTAATCCTATAACATCTCCACTAATTGATGCAGGGAGCATTTAAGAATAGGTTTACACTGGTGTGTGGGAAAGTAACTTGACATGGGAAAAAATTGAAAAGAAAATGCAGTTCAAAATGGTCATGCCAGATTTTAGAAGTGTATTTAATCCCATTTAATTGCAGAATAGGTCGTGGTGAAATTAGTGTTATTTTTGATATGGACCAGCACAGCAAAGAATTAACCCTATGGCCCATAATGCCTGTGCCAAACAAAATGCCAGGTTCAATTAATCTCTGCCTCACCTGAATCAGATCCCTCCATTCTCTGCATATCCATGTGCCTGTCCTCTTAAACACCCCTGAAAACTACCCGAAACGTCACCCATTCCTTCTCTTGTATCTGCCTCCACCACCGCCTTTGGTAGCACCCACAACTTTAAAATACACTTGTCTGGCACATCTCCTTTAAACTTTGCTGCTCTCACCCCAGTGCTACGTACTCAAGTCTTTGACATTTCCACTCTGGCACAAACGTTCTGATTATCTGTATCTCAATCCAAATTTGTCTAACCTCTAACCTTTTAATCCAGGCAGAATTCTGGTAAACCTCCTGCACCCGCTATAATCCTTCATGCCCCAACTGTAATGGGGCAACCAGAACTACCCACAATACTCACAATTTTGCCTAACCAAAGTCCTAAATAACTGCATCATTGCTCTCGCAACGCTCAGTCCGCCTGAACCTACCTGATCTCCCGGTTGCTAAACACTTTAATTCTCCTTCCCATTCCCACACACACTTTTCTGTCCTAGGTCTCCTCCATTGTCAGAGTGAGGCTAAACACAAATTTGAGGATCAGCATCTCATATTTCACTTGGGCAGCTTACAGCCCAGTAGTATTAATATTGATTTCTCTAACTTCAGGTAGACCCAACATTCCCTCTCTCTCTATCCCTCCCCCACCCAAGTCGCACAGCTTTTCGTTTTCACCCAACAAACAGCTAACAATGGCCTGTTTCCTTTCTCATTGTTACTTTTTTTGCATATCTTTCATTCATTGTTCGTTATCTCTCTACATTATCGCCTATCTTTTGTTTTCCTTATCCCTGACCAGTCTGACGAAGGGTCTCAACCCGAAACGTCGCCCATTCCTTCTCTCCAGATATGCTGCTTGTCCCGCTGAGTTACTCTAGCTTTTTGCAGCATTGCTTCCAGACTCTTGTGCTCAACGCTCTGACCTTTGATAAAACATACCGCATGATTAGGGTAGTTTAATGTAGCTGTGCATCGTATTATCTATTGGCAAAGCTCACTGATTCAGCCGCGTGTCGCACCAGGAAGCAAATTGAATTTAAGTCAACAGTCTAACACAACTGCTTACCAAGGCTGTTTTGGAAATATTTTATTTCCTGTTCATACTCTGACTTTGAGTTTTAATGATATGGCACAAAACCTTTACTCCGCCAAATCCACTGTTACCATCAAGCTCCCTTTGGACTAATCTGATTTTAATTCCACACGCGTATACATTTTGTTCACTTCATTTAACTTTCCCTCATTTCCGTACTAAATGGCCTACCCCTTATTCTTAAAGTGTGGCCCCTGGTACGGGACTCCCCCAACATTGGGAACATGTTTCCTGCCCCTAGCATGTCCAATCCCTTAATAATCTTATGTTTCAATAAGATCCCCTCTCATCCTTCTAAATTCCAGTGTATACAAGCCCAGTCGCTCCAGTCTTTCAACGTACGACAGTCCCGCCATTCCGGGAATTATCCTCGTGAACCTACGCTGCACTCCCTCAATAGCAAGAATGTCCTTCCTCAAGTTTGGAGACCAAAACTGCACACTATACTCCAGGTGTGGTCTCACTGGGGCCTTATACAACTGCAGAAGGACTGCTTTGCTCCTATACTCAACTCCTCTTGTTATGAAGTTATAACATTCCATTGGCTTTCTTCACTGCCTGCTGTACCTGCATGCTTCCTTTCAGTGACGGATGAACTAGGACACCCAGATCTCTTTGTACTTCCCCTTTTCCTAACTTGACACCTTTCAGATGATAATCTACCTTCCTGTTCTTACCACCAAAGTGGATAACCTCACATTTATCCACATTAAACTGCATCTGCCATGCATCTGCCCACTCACACAACCTGTCCAAGTCACCCTGCAACCTCGTAGCAATCTTCCTCACAGTTCACACTGCCATCCAGCTTTGTGCCACCTGCAAATTTGCTAATGTTACTTTTAATCCCTTCATCCAAGTCATTAATATATATTGTAAATAGCTGCGGTCCCAGCACCGAGCCTTGCGGTACCCCACTAGTCACTGCCTGTCATTCTGAAAAGGACCCATTTATCACTACTCTTTGTTTCCTGTCTGCCAACCAATTTTCTATCCATGTCAGTACCCTACCCCCAATACCATGTGCTCTAATTTTGTCCATTAATCTCCTATGTGGGACCTTGTCGAAGGCTTTCTGAAAGTCCAGGTACACTACATCCACTGGCTCTCCCCTGTCCATTTTCCTAGTTATATCCTGTTTGGGGGCCTGTAGATAACTCCCATTAGGGTATTTTTACCCTTACAATTTCTCAGTTCGGTCCATACTAATTCTACATCTCCTGATTCTATGTCCCCCCTTGCAAGGGACTGAATATCATTCCTTACCAACAGAGCTATACTACCCCCTCTGCCCACCGTCTGTCTTTTCGATAGGACATATACCCCTGAATATTCAGCTCCCAGCCCTCTTGCAGCCATGTCTCTGTAATTGCCACAACATCATACTTGCCAATGTCTAACTGAGCCTCAAGCACATCCCCTTAGTTTTTATACTTCCCACATTCAAATACAACACTTTAACTTCTGTATTCACCTCCCCTCTCACACTATTGGCCCTGACCTTACTCTGTTATCCCTTCTCAAACTTTTCTTCTCGTTAATTTGGGAGTTTTTTGCAACCTTTCCTGTATTCACTTCCCTTTTAACTCCATCTTTATATTCCCACTTTGTCAACCCCACCCCCCCCCGCACTATTTAGTTTAAACCCACACGTGTAGTACTAGCAAACCTGCCTGCCAGAACACTGTTCCCCCTCCAGTTAAGGTGTAACCCGTCCCTTTTGTACAGGTCACCCCTACCCCAGAAAAGATCCCAGTAGTCTAGAAATCTAAATCCCTGCTCCCTGCACCCCTCAGCCACACATTCACATCCCCGATCTCCCTGTTCCTGCCCTCACCAGCACAAGGTACTGGAAGCAATCCAGAGATAACCACCTTAGAAGTCCTACTTCTCAGTCTTCTTCCTAAATCTCTAAACTGACATTGCAGCACCTCCTTCCTCTTCCTCCTGACATCGTTTGTGCCCACGTGCACAACTACTTCCAGCTGTTCACCTTCCCTCTTGAGGATGTTCTGAAGTCAATCCAGGACATCTTGAACCCTGGCACCAGGGAGGCAACAGACCATTCTCGAGTCTCGCCTGCCGCCACAGAATCTCCTGTCTGCACTTCAGACAATGGAGTCACCCACCACTATGGCTCTGCTTGACGTTGGCCTCGCCGGTCAAGTCTCATTACCAGGATTGGAGCCACCAACCTGTCCGCCACTCGGACTGGAAGTGTCTTCTGCCCCAACAACTCCCAAGAGGGTGTACCTGTTTACATTAAGCACAGCCACCGGGGTCCCCTGTAGTCCATGTTTACTCCCCTTTGTCACGGTCTCCCATCTTCGCTTGTCCTGAATCCTTGACGTGACAACCTCACAGTAGGTCCTGTCCAGGAAGCTCTCTTCTTCCCGGATGGCTCTGAGGTCATCCAGCTGCTTCTCCAACTCCACAACACGTCCATTCAGGAGCTGCACCTGGACACAATTTCTGCAGGTGTAGTTCCCAGAAGCTCTAGCAGTGTCCCTGCCTTCCCACATCCTGCAGGAAACACACTGCACCAACTTGCCTGCCATTTCTTGAGTGTCAAAAATCACAAATAAAGGTTCAAACAAATGTAGCTGCCATGCCAAAGACTCTCACTTTCCTCACAGGGCCGTTCCCCTTGAGCAAACCTTGCTCATATTAGTTGATAAATTGAGTAATTGGCCAATTTACCAATCTTCTAATTTAATTGCTCAGCCAATCCATGCACTCATTCCTAACCTGCCTTCCTCTGACCAGCTTGAAGGTCTATGCGCTTCTCCCAACCTTCACTGAAACACTGCAAACGGCACTCTTTTTTAAACAGACTTTCCCTGTCACTCACACTCACTCACTCACTCACTCACTCACTCACTCACTCACTCACTCACTCACTCACTCACTCACTCACTCACTCACTCACTCACTCACTCACTCACTCACTCACTCACTCACTCACTCACTCACTCACTCACTCACTCACTCACTCACTCACTCACTGCCAATGGTCGTCCTTGCTGCTGCTACTCCTGGCCTTCACTGAAAACATACCGAATATATACAAGTCCTTGTGACCAACTACCAAATGGTGACTTTTTCTTTGATATTTTTTTCTCTTCTGGTTCTGGGGACAAAGAGGAATTGAAGAAGGAAGTTTTGAGTTTCTTTGAAAAAGTTAACCACAAAAATGGGGATGTTCAAATCTGAGCTCATTAATTTCAGTACAGAAACACGATATTATATCAGGAAACTCTGTCAGCAGTCATGCTGCATGTGACTTCTCGTTGCCCAATGTGGTTGACTTGCTGAGAGTGCTGGTTTGAGGCTGCAGTGTTGCAACACACTAATTGTTACTTATTTGATTTCAGATCTGAATCTTGGGAGGAACCTTGCATTCGGAGCATCTGGGGTTTTGTGGCTGCCGTTACTGATCTTTGGTGAGATGCCTTTGTATTTCTTTGTATTTCAAAGTGATTTTTATAAATTGGTTACTGAATTTCTGCTCTACATTTATGCTGCTGTAGATATGTTGTGGTGTCACCCAGATCACTATGCTCTGGATGTGGTGGTGATTTTCCCCGGAGTGGGACGAATAAAGGAATATATTATTATTATTCATGCAATTGGTGATCTTAATTTGATTAAATCAAAGGAATTTAGGATTTGATAAATCTTAATGGGAATCTGAAGTAATGGTGCTCATGATGATTTCACTGCTGCTTCCCTTGTTCTTAACCAAGCAACCCAAATCAGTTTCATCACCATTGCTAATTTTTTCCAACTAAAAGATCCTGATCTTTAACTTAAACGGTCTATTGAG
>NW_027603771.1:0-10000 GCF_053455715.1 Rhinoraja longicauda
GGGAATCCGGACAATAACACTAGGTCGAGTGTATGGCCTAACTTGTGAGTGGGTCCCGTGGTGTGAAGAGTCAGATTGAAGGACTCAACCAGGTGCATACATTCACTCACAAGAGGCTTAGTGGGACAGCAAACATGAATATTAAAGTCACCAAGAATCATGATCCGGTCAAATTTGGGCAAAATGCTAGAAATCAGATCAGCAAATTGGGTGATGAAGTCCTTATGCATTTTTGGTGGGCGATACACAAGAATAATTAAGAGGGGATAGGCTAGGCCTACTTTAATTAGTTGCACCTCAAAACTGGAGAAATGATCAGCGTTCAGGAGGCGGCAGTTGAAATGTTTCTTAAACACTGTGGCTAAGCCCCCACCGCGTCCGGAGAGCCTAGGCGAGGTGAAAAAGTTACAGTCATCAGGACAGAGTTCCACGAGTGGAGCAAGCTCACCAGGGTTAAGCCAGGATTCTGTGAGAAGTAAGAAGTCCAATCCACGGGTGGTGAAGAAGTCGTTGAGGATGAAGGTCTTGTTCTGGGGGAATTGAATATTTCACAATGGTTTGCTCAGGACGTTTCTGTTTATGTCTAATATGAATGCTCAATGTTGAACCAAGGGAAAAGGAGCATGAAGTCCTTGAAATAGGTGTGCGGCTATAAATGTCACATCCCCTATTGATATCACCTCAAAGTTCGAATTAGAACATATCCCCCCGTCAGCAATTTCATGAAACATTTCTCCTTTGACCTCTTATTTTGTGACCG
The DNA here is from genome assembly GCF_053455715.1 of Rhinoraja longicauda. NCBI lineage: Eukaryota > Metazoa > Chordata > Chondrichthyes > Rajiformes > Arhynchobatidae > Rhinoraja > Rhinoraja longicauda. The sequence goes on from NW_027603771.1 coordinate 761, forward strand.
ATTAACTGCTTCAATTAAACGGTAACATATTGCGCTGAAAACCACAAACCTGTTGCAAATTTGAAAACAAAAGCAGCACGAAAGGTTGGAAATACTCAGAAGTTGGTTGTACATTTCTGTTTTCCGGGAATGTCTGAGCATTTGTCCGTCGATTTTCCTTGTTTTTTTAATCAAAAATATTTATTCAAATATTAAAATAATATATACAATACAATAAACCAAAACAGAAACCACCACCAGAATACTATTCAAACAAATATACCGATTGAAACTATTATACAATTATATTACAATCCCCATCCAGGATACATCCAATCCCCCGCGGTGCCCAGCGGTCCCGCAAATCCTCCAGGGTGCCCGTGGACAGCGCGTAGTCCCTCTCCAACACCACCCGGGCGCGGATGTAACCCCGGAAAAGGGGTAGGCAGCTGGCTCGGGCAGAGCCCTCTTCCGCCTGGCGCCGTGAGTCGCGGATGGCCAGCTTGACCAGGCCCAGGAGCAACCCAACCAGGACATCTTCGGCCCTCGATTTGCCTTGGTGGCGGGCTCGACGTGTTTGTGTGATTGTTCATTGATTTCTATCATCAATAATGGCACTAATGGATACAAGGCACAGTACAATTGCAGTATCTCTGAACTAAAACTAAAACAAAAATGAGGTAAATCTGAAATAAACAGTAAGCTTTGCTTACTGATATCGGCTTTGCTGATATCCTTCAGATTGATTATTCAGCCCGGACAAACCTAAACATGAAAACGTCGCCAATTGTGTAGCCATGGCGTGGGGGTCGGGGGGGGGGGGGGAGAGGGGGGAGTGCAGATGGAGCGGGACCGGAGAACCGACGCAACGTCAGCCAGGATTCAGGGGATGCGACTTGGCGAGGGAGTGGGTGGGGTAAGAAATGGGAGGGGGCGGGGGTCTTGGGGGCAAAAGACAAGATGGAAGGGGGGTGTTTGTAGGATAGCACCCAAAATTGGAGAATTTAATGTTGATACCGTTGGCTTGTTAGCTACCAAATGAAATATGAGATGCTCTTTCTCCAATCTCCGGATTCCACCCTTCTCAGTCAAACTACACACCTCACCATGTGCTTTTCCCTGAAAATGCAAGAGGTGTAATGCCTTTCCCTTTACCTCCATTCAGTGACGTCAGCAGTCCTTCCAGGTGAGACAGAGGTTCACATGCACCTCTAACATCATCTCCTGCACCGGAGTTCCCGATGTGGCCGCATGCATATTGGCGAGACCAAGCATCGGCGACTGCTTTGCTGAACACCCGCGCTCGGTCCGCCAACGTCTAATGGATATTCCGGTTGCTAACTCCCTTTCCAATTCCCAAACTGACCTTTTTGCCCAGGATCTCCTCCATCGCTAGACAGAGGCAGACGTAAACAAGTCAGAGAGTCCCATTGCACGGAAATTGACTCTTTGCCCTAACCTACCCATGCTGACCACAGTGCCCCATCCACACTAGTCGCCCCTGCCCGCGTTGCGCCCATATCCCTCTGAATCGTTCCTGTACATGCACTTGCCGAAATGTCTTTGAAATTATGTTATAATATCTGCCTCAACTACCTTCTCTGGCAACTCATTCAATATACCCACCACCCTCTGTGTGAAAAGTTTCACCCTTAGATTCATATCAAATATTTACCCACTCACTTAACGGCAAAATGGTCTGGTTCTTGATTCCCCTGGTTTGGGTTAAATATTCTGTGCATCTATCCTATTAATTCCCTTCCCGCTCTTGTACACCACTGTGAGAATATCCTTCATCCTCCTGGGCACCAAGGAATACAGCCCGGACATACCCAACCTCTCCCTACAGCCGAGGCATTAAGTTCTGCTAACATCCCCGTAAATCTGAATTCTTTCTTTCTTAACGCCATCTTTCCTATAGCAGGGTGACCAAAACTGAGCCAGATATTCCAAACGTGATCTCATTAACCTTATAGAACTGGGAAATACCATCATAGCTTCTATGCTCAATGCCCTGATTGATGATGACCACTGTGCCTAAGGACATCTTGTCCACTCCGTCTACCTGTGGCGTCGTTTTCTGGGAACTAGTACCTGCACTCCCAGATAGCTTTTCTCCACAATACGCCCGAGAGCCATATCATTTATTGTAAAGTCCCTGCCCGGGCTTCATTTCTCAAAATGCAACATCTCACTCATATCTGCATTAAACATCACTAACTATTCCTCAGCTCACTTGCCCAACTGCGCAAGATCCTGCTGTTATCTTTCATAACCATCTTCGTTAGCTACAATACAATCCACTTGGATGGATTCGCACATTTACTAATCCTACCTTGTACATTTTCATCCAAATCTTTAATACAAAGAACAAAGCAGGTTGGGCCCAGCACCGACCCCAGAGACACACCACTGTCACAGGCCTCTAGTCCGCTAACCAACTTTCCAGCAACACCCACTGTCTCCTTTTCCATGAGACCAATATTCCATCCAGTAGGCTGGGTTTCCCTTGAGTCCATGCGATCTAACGCTTCAAAGTAGACTACGACACGGAACCTCATCAAAAGCCTTGATGAAATCCAGAAAGATAACGTCTGCAGCTCCGTCCTCGTCACGTTTTTTGGTTATTTCTTCACAAAAGTCAACAGGACTCACTCCTGTCTATTTGAAAGCATACAGATCGTATCCATCAGAATGCTCTCCAGGTACGTGCCTACGACAGATGATAGGCGAACTGGACTATAGTACCCATGCTTTTCGTTGCAGCCGTTCTTAAATTGTGATACAAACATTAACCACCTGTCTTCCGGCAACTCGTCCGTCTTTAATTATGGTGTAGGTAACTAAGACACGTAATTTCACGTGCCTGTAATTTCATCTCTGGCTTCCGACAGCGTCCACAGATATATATGATCAAATCAAGGAGATATGTTTACCTTCAGACGCCTTAGCAATTCCTCGACTGTAAAAACCTAATCGGATCAACTTGTGTGAGTTTCTGTCTGCGAGTACCATCACAATTGAGCTTGCCCCAATTCAGAATTTTAAATCGCGGGCCTGCCATGTCGTTACCCATAGTTATCTTAAAGCTGATAGAACAGTGGTCGCTGGTCCCGACAGATTCAACCACGAACCACAAAAGGGACGGGTTGCATCTTAACAGCAGGGGGACAAACATTCTGGCAGGCAGGTTTGCTAGTGTGACACCTGTGGCTTTAAACTAAGTAGTGGGGGGGAGGGGTTAACAAATTGTGAATATGAAGATGAGGTAAAAGGGAATACAGGAGATATTGCAAAAGACTCTCGGAAGAATGGGAACAGAAGTTCTAGAGCGGAAAAGAAATTAAGGACAGGGCCAATTGTGAACGATGTGAGAGGGGAGGTAAATACAGAAGTTAAAGTGTTGTACTTAAATGCGCGTAGTATAAAAAATAAAGTGGATGAGCTTGAGGCTCAGTTAGTCATGGGCAAGTATGATGTTGTAGGGATCACTGAGACATGGCTACAAGAGGACCAGGGCTGGGAACTGAATATTCAGGGGTACACAACGTATAGAAAAGACAGACAGGTGGGCAGAGGGGGTGGGGTTGCTCTGATGGTAAGGAATGATATTCATTCCCTTGCAAGGGGTGACATAGAATCAGGAGATGTTGAATCAGTATGGATAGAAATGAGAAATTGTAAGGGTAAAAAGACCCTAATGGGAGTTATCTATAGGCCCCCAAACAGTAGCTTCGACTTAGGGTGCAAGTTAAATCAGGAGATAAAATTGGCGTGTCAAAAATGCAATGCTACGGTGGTTATGGGAGATTTCAACATGCAGGTAGACTGGGAAAATCAGGTTGGAAATGGACCCCAGGAAAGAGAGTTTGTAGAGTGCCTTCGAGATGGATTCTTAGAACAGCTTGTACTGGAGCCTACCAGGGAGAAGGCAATTCTGGATTTAGTGTTGTGTAATGATCCTGATCTGATAAGGGGACTAGAGGTAAAAGAGCCATTAGGAGGCAGTGATCACAACATGATAAGTTTTACTCTGCAAATGGAAAGGCAGAAGGGAAAATCGGAAGTGTCGGTATTACAGTATAGCAAAGGGGATTACAGAGGCATGAGGCGGGAGCTGGCCAAAATTGATTGGAAGGAGGCCCTAGCAGGGAAGACGGTAGAACAGCAATGGCAGGTATTCCTGGGAATAATGCAGAGGTTGCAGGATCAATTTATTCCAAAGAGGTGGAAAGACTCTAAGGGGAGTAAGAGACACCGGTGGCTGACAAGGGAAGTCAGGGACAGCATAAAAATTAAGGAGAGGAAGTATAACATAGCAAAGAAGAGTGGGAAGACAGAGGATTGGGACTCTTTTAAAGAGCAACAAAAGTTAACTAAAAAGGCAATACGGGGGTGAAAAGATGAGGTACGAGGGTAAACTAGCCAATAATATAAAGGAGGATAGCAAAAGTTTTTTTAGGTACGTGAAGAGGAAAAAAATAGTCAAGGCAAATGTGGGTCCCTTGAAGACAGAAGCAGGGGAATTTATTATGGGGAACAAAGAAATGGCAGACGAGATAAACCGTTACTTTGGATCTGTCTTCACTGAGGAAGATACACACAATCTCCCAAATGTTCTAGGGGCTGGAGAACCTAGGGTGATGGAGGAACTGAAGGAAATCCACATTAGGCAGGAAATGGTTTTGGGTAGACTGATGGGACTGAAGGCTGATAAATCCCCAGGGCCTGATGGTCTGCATCCCAGAGTACTTAAGGAGGTGGCTCTAGAAATAGTGGAAGCATTGGAGATCATTTTTCAATGTTCTATAGATTCAGGATCAGTTCCTGTGGATTGGAGAATAGCAAATGTTATCCCACTTTTTAAGAAAGGAGGGAGAGAGAAAACGGGTAATTATAGACCAGTTAGTCTGACATCAGTGGTGGGGAAAATGCTGGAGTCAATTATAAAAGACGAAATTGCTGAGCATTTGGATAGCAGTAACGGGATCGTTCCGAGTCAGCATGGATTTACGAAGGGGAAATCATGCTTGACAAATCTACTGGAATTTTTTGAGGATGTAACTAGGAAGATTGACAAGGGAGAGTCAGTGGATGTGGTGTACCTCGACTTTCAGAAAGCCTTCGACAAGGTCCCACATAGGAGATTAGTGGGCAAAATTAGGGCACATGGTATTGGGGGTAGGGTACTGACATGGATAGAAAATTGGTTAACAGACAGAAAGCAAAGAGTGGGGATAAATGGGTCCCTTTCGGAATGGCAGGCAGTGACCAGTGGGGTACCGCAAGGTTCGGTGCTGGGACCCCAGCTATTTACGATATACATTAATGACTTAGACGAAGGGATTAAAAGTACCATTAGCAAATTTGCAGATGATACTAAGTTGGGGGGTAGTGTGAATTGTGAGGAAGATGCAATAAGGCTGCAGGGTGACCTGGACAGGTTGTGTGAGTGGGCGGATACATGGCAGATGCAGTTTAATGTAGATAAGTGTGAGGTTATTCACTTTGGAAGTAAGAATAGAAAGGCAGATTATTATCTGAATGGTGTCAAGTTAGGAGGAGGGGGAGTTCAACGAGATCTGGGTGTCCTAGTGCATCAGTCAATGAAAGGAAGCATGCAGGTTCAGCAGGCAGTGAAGAAAGCCAATGGAATGTTGGCCTTCGTAACAAGAGGAGTTGAGTATAGGAGCAAAGAGGTCCTTCTACAGTTGTACCGGGCCCTGGTGAGACCGCACCTGGAGTACTGTGTGCAGTTTTGGTCTCCAAATTTGAGGAAGGATATTCTAGCTATGGAGGGCGTGCAGCGTAGGTTCACTAGATTAATTCCCGGAATGGCGGGACTGTCGTATGTTGAAAGGCTGGAGCGATTGGGCTTGTATACACTGGAATTTAGAAGGATGAGGGGGGATCTTATTGAAACATATAAGATAATTAGGGGATTGGACACATTAGAGGCAGATAACATGTTCCCAATGTTGGGGGAGTCCAGAACAAGGGGCCACAGTTTGAGAATAAGGGGTAGGCCATTTAGAACGGAGATGAGGAAGAACTTTTTCAGTCAGAGGGTGGTGAAGGTGTGGAATTCTCTGCCTCAGAAGGCAGTGGAGGCCAGTTCGTTGGATGCTTTCAAGAGAGAGCTGGATAGAGCTCTTAAGGATAGCGGAGTGAGGGGGTATGGGGAGAAGGCAGGAACGGGGTACTGATTGATAGTGATCAGCCATGATCGCATTGAATGGCGGTGCTGGCTCGAAGGGCTGAATGGCCTACTCCTGCACCTATTGTCTATTGTCTATTGTCTATAACACATCAGTCACTATATTTTCCAATTTCCCAACAATGTCGACATCCGTCTACCTTACTGCAATGTGCATTGATTTTCATTTGCATATTGAGAATTGAGGATTGAAAATTTGATGATATTGTTCGATGACAATGGTTATGTTTCAATGTGGCGCAGAGTCCGAGCCGAGAAATTGGGCTTAGCAGTGGTTTATTATCGCCACGGGATACATGTTTGCGAGGCATCCGGTTATGCCATACCATCATGAGTACAATCAAACCATCAACAAATACAATAGGGAAAGATAACCACAGCACCGGAAATGTTACATCGTTATAATATTACATGGCAGCATCTCTGGATAGAAGGAATGGGTGAAATTCGGGTCGAGGCTCTTCTTCATACCTTCGTCGCCCATTCCTTCTACTCAGAGATGCTGCCTGTCCCGCTGAGTCAGTCCAGTATTTTGTGTCTATCTTCGGTGTAAACCAGCATCTGCAGTTCTCTCCTTCACATAAACTACTGTAACAGATTGATTGATTTATTGAAGGATACTGAATGAAAACGGGCTCATGACCCACCGAGTCCACGCCGACCCGTTTACACTAGTGCTATGTTATCCTACTTCCGCATGCATTCCATACACACGAGCTACAAAAGCCAATTAACCTCCAAGGCCTCAAGTCTTCGGGATATGGGAGAAACCCTGAAAGCAGAGGAAACCCACGCGATCACACCGAGAACATTCAAACTGCACACAGACACCATCCGCGTTTGTGATCGAACCCGGATCTCCGGTGTTACGAGGAAGCTACTCTATCAGTTGTACCACTGTGCCATAGATTGAGTTCAAACGCGCAAATTATGAGTAATAAGGCAAGAACGATTGGAAATACTAAGAGGATTGTTGAAGACATGATTGGAAAACAATTGGTCTTACGGGTTAATCGTCGTGGTCGTGGCTATCCCTCAGGGTCGAGGATGGTCGACGTTCCGTTGTTTTAATGAACTCTCAGGAGGCTTCTGAGGCCAATCCTGGCTTTGTAAGTTCTTTGGCATTCAGGACAAGAAATTCCAGATGTCAGATCGGGCATTGGTTGTCGCTATTCCTTTTTGGATGATGGTTCACCAGAGTTTCCTGTCTTTGGCATTTGTTTCCCAATTATCGATGTCGATTTCACATTTCTTCCTGGTGTCTTTTAAGGCGTCTTTGAATCTCTTCTTTTGTCTGCCTCTTTTAAGTTTGCCTTCTTTAAGCTGGGAGTGGAATGTTTGCTTTGGTAGGACGCTCGACTTCCAACCGTCTTAGGTGGTTCTTGAGGACGAAGGCGTCAATGCTTGACGTTTTTGCTTCATTCAGCACGCTGACGTTGGTTCTTCTGTCTTCCCAGCTGGTATTTAAGCTGCTTCGAAGACATCATTCGTGGAACTTTTAAAATGGTTTCAGAAGGCGGTGGTATGTTGTCCAGGTTTCTGATGCATACAGGAGCGGTGGAATCACCTCTGCTTTGTGCACAAACATTTTGGTGTCTGTCACGATTTTGAAAGACTTTCGTTGGAAGACGTCCAAAAGCTGTTCCAACACACTAAAGACGATGCAGGATCTCATTATCTTGCTCGTCTCAAGTCCAAGACTAAGACTAAGACATCTATTATTAATCACATTCCTGTCATATGAGACGGTTTGATTTAGAGGATCTTCAAAGGGTAGGCAGCTGGCTCGGGCAGAGCCCTCTTCCACCTGGCGCCGTGAGTCGCGGATGGCCACCTTGACCAGGCCCAGGAGCAACACAACCAGGACATCTTCGGCCCTCGATTTGCCTTGGTGGCGGGCCCGACGTGTTTGTATGATTGTTCATTGATTTCTATCATCAATAATGGCACTAATGGATACAAGGCACAGAACAATTGCTGTATCTCTGAACTAAAACTAAAACAAAAATGAGGTAAATCTGAAATAAACAGTAAGCTTTGCTTACTGATATCGGCTTTGCTGATATGCTTCAGATTGATTATTCTGCCCGGACTAACCTAAACACGAAAAAGTCGCCAATTGTGTAGCCATGGCGTGGGGGTTGGGGGGGGGGGGGGGGCGGGGGGGGGGGCGGGGGGGGGAGGGGGGAGTGCAGATGGAGCGGGACCGGAGAACCGACGCAACGTCAGCCAGGATTCAGGGGAGGCGGCTTGGCGAGGGAGTGGGTGGGGTAAGAAATGGGAGGGGGCGGGGGTCTTGGGGGCGAAAGACAAGATGGAAGGGGGGTGTTTGTAGGATAGTACCCAAAATTGGAGAATTTAATATTGATACCGTTGGCTTGTTAGCTACCCAAATGAAATATGAGATGCTCTTTCTCCAATCTCCGGATTCCACCCTACTCAGTCAAACTACACACCTCATCATGTGCTTTTCCCTGAAAATGCAAGAGGTGTAATGCCTCTCCCTTTACCTCCATTCAGTGACGCCAGCAGTCCTTCCAGGTGAGACAGAGGTTCACATGTACCTCAAACATCATCTCCTGCACCCGGAGTTCCCGATGTGGCCGCCTGTATATCGGCGAGACCAAGCATCGGCGACTGCTTTGCTGAACACCCGCGCTCGGTCCGCCAACGTCTAATGGACATTCTGGTTGCTAACTCCCTTTCCAATTCCCAAATTTACCTTTTTGCCCAGTATCTCCTCCATCGCTAGACAGAGGCAGACGTAAACAAGTCAGAGAGTCCCATTGCACGGAAATTGACTCTTTGCCCTACCCATGCTGACGACAGGGCCCCATCCACACTAGTTACCCCCGCCCGCGTTGCGCCCATATCCCTCTGAATCGTTCCTGTCCATGCACTTGCCGAAATGTCTTTGAAATTATGTTATAATATCTGCCTCAACTACCTCCTCTGGCAACTCATTCAATATACCCGCCACCGTCTACGTGAAAAGTTTCTCCCTTAGTTTTATATCAAATATTTACCCTCTCGCTTAACGGCAA
>NW_027603772.1:0-10000 GCF_053455715.1 Rhinoraja longicauda
CATCTCAGGTGTCCTAGTATGGAACACCTTATCTTGGGTGCAGATACGGCATAGACGCAATTGGGAGTAGGGGATAAAGTGTTTGCAGGAAGCTGGGTGGGAAAAAGCGTAGTCCAAATAGTTGTGGGAATCAGTAGGTTTATAATAGACAACAGTCGATAGTCTATCTCCTGGGATGGAGACAGTGAGATTAAGAAAAGGGAGGGAGATGTTGAAGATAGTCCGTGAATTTGCATGCAGGGTCGAAATTGGCGGTGAAGTTAATAAAGTCCTTGGGTTCTGCATGGGTGCAGGAGGTAGCCCCGATCCAGTCGTCAATGTAACAGAGAAAATTCGGGAATAGGGCCAGTGTTCGCCTGCAACAGGGATTGCTCGACGTACCCTACAAAGAGGCTCCAGCATTTTGTGAAATAAATACCTTCGATTTGTAACAGCATCTGCAGTTATTTTCTTACACTACAAAGAGGCAGGCATAGCTCCCATGCGAGTGCCCATAGTTACACCTTTGATTTGGAGGAAGAGTCGTCGAAGGAGAAGTTGTTAAGAGTGAACAAATACAGTTCCTTCCTACACCATTGAATAATGTTGCCATCTGGTGTATTTCTCTTCGCTCTACCTGTTGTATCTGGGTTTGGCTGATTTTATTCATGTATGGTATAATTTCATTTGATTGCATGGCATGCAAAACAAAGTTTTTCTCGGCGCCTCGGTACAGGTGACAATAATAATAAACCTAAACCTGACCCTACCCCGGTCGCTCACCTGTTCACCCTGCCCTCCAGGTCGTTGACCTGGATGATGTACAGCTCCCGCTCCATGGCGGTCAGCGGCTCCACATTCTCATCGACCACCGCCACCGGGCTGAGGGGCCGATCCTTCTTCTTGGGCGGCATGTTGGCGTCGCCTCTGTTGCTGGTGCTAGTGCTACGGGTGTCTCTGCCTCTGCCTCTGCTGCTGGTGGGTGGTGATGCCGCTGGGGCTGGTGTTGCTGCTGTTACCGGTGCCTGCAGCCGCTCCGCTGCCCGTTGCTAACACGCGGCGGCCCCTAGCAACCGAGCGACCGTCTCTGACCCATGCGCACATCACACACAGAGTGGAGCCTCGCGAGACTTCATCCGCCCCGCATGCCCGCGCACGCACCTGCCCCTGGACACTCGCGCACGCACCCGCACCTGGACACTCGCGCACGCACCAGCCCCCTGGCCACTCGCGCCCGCGCACGCACCCGCCCCTGGACACTTGCGCACGCACCCGCCCCTGGACACTCGCGCAAGCACCCGCCCCTGGACACTCGCGCACGCGTGGACACTCGCGCACGCGCCCGTCCCTGGACACTTGCGTCCGCGCACGCATCAGCCCCCTGGACACTCGCGCCCGCGCACGCACCCGCCCCCTGGACGCACGCACCCGCCCCGGGACACTCGCGCCCTCCCCTGGACACTCGCGCACGCGCCCGCATCCTGGACGCACGCGCACGCACCCGCCCCCTGGACACTCGCGCCGCGCGGGCACAGAGAAACGTGGAAGCAGGAGGAGGCCATTCAGCCCTTCGAGCCAGCACCACTCGACCCTAAAAACCGTAGTATGTCATGGCGCCATTTTAGTAGGCAGAAACTTGCAGAAACATTTAAAAAGTAAAATAACAAAAATCTTTGAATTGATACATGAGATATATTCTGCATTTTAATGGTGTCATCACACATACTGTCCCCCACAACACTGATTACACTGTGAGAGGCAGAGCAAATGGCGAGTTTTGCCTACTAAAATGGCGGACGGTCTGCTCCTTTGCGTACTACACTTCAGTATAGGCGATTTCAACGGAGTGGTTCAACTTGTTCCTCTAGTATCTTTGGCCAGCACCGCCATTCAATATGATAATGGCTGATCATCTACGATCAGTACCCCGTTCCTGCTTCCCCCCACATCCCCTGATTCCTTTAGCCCTAAGAGCCAAATCTACAACTACCACACTGTCAATTGTGGTAGATTTGTAGAAATACATCCAGTCAATTGGCCTCCACTGCTTTCTGTGGCAGAGAATTCCACAGATTCACAACTCTCTGTGTGAAAACATCTTTCCTCATCTCAGTCCTAAATGGCTGTTGAGTGGGACAGTTGACATGATGAGATAAAACCAAGTTCAGGTCTAAGGGAGCGGCCTTGTTGAGGGGAAGTGCCTAGGTGAGATAAAGAGCGAGTCTTTGGCTTAAGAGTCTTTGGCGAGGAGGCTGAGGCAAGGAGGCTACACTTGAATTGGTTGTGTAATTTAATTTAAATGTTTAAACTTGTGATGGCAGGAATGTTATTGCAGTGCATTTGTTGCAGGATGTTGGGATTGCAGGATTGTTGCACAACCTCGTGCTAGTGAGGGTAGGAACAGAGAGATAGGGGATCTGAATCGTATGGGAGGCGCATTCCCAATCTCGTTGTACCCCTGTACAATGACAATAAAGATGTATTGTATTGTCAGGGGCACTGCTGGTGTCACTGACCACTACACCTGTGGGAACTGTGTCCAGATGCAGTTCCTCAAGGATCAAGTTAGGGAACTGCAGCAGCTGGATGACCCGCAGTCTATCCGGGACGACGAAAGCTTCCTGGACAGGACCTCCAGTCAGTTCGTCACTCCAAGAGTGCAGGAGGTACGACGGGTAGAGACAGAAGGAAAGGGGATAAAGCGAGTGCAGGAGACCTAAGTGGAAGTACCTCTTGAAAACAGGTACACCCTCTTGGGAGCTGTCGGGGCAGATGATGCTTCCAGTCTGAGTGGCGGACAGGTCTGGAACTCGAATCCTAGTGCTGAGACTCGACCGGCGAGACTGACTTCAGGTAGAGCCATAGTGGTGGGTGACTCCATTGCCTGAGGTGCGGACAGGAGATTCTGTGGTGACAGGCGAGACTCGAAGATGGTGTGTTTCCTCCCCGGTGCCAGAGTCCAAGACGTCTCAGACCGACTTCAGAACATCCTCGAGAGGGAAGGTGAGCAGCCGGAAGTAGTTGTGCATGTAGGCACAAATGACATGGGTAAGAAGAGGAAGGAGGTTCTGCAATGTGAGTATAGAGAACGAGGTAGGCTGAAAAGCAGGACTTCTCGGGTGGTTATCTCGGTTGCTTCCAGTACTTCGTGCTAGCGAGGGTAGGAACAGGGGGATAGGGGTTCTGAATGTGGGGCTCAGAAGTTGGTGCAGGGGGCAGGGATTTAGATTTCTAGATCACTGGAATTTTCTGGGGCAAGGGTGACTTGTACAAAAGGGATGGGTTGCACCTTAATTGGAAGGGGACCGACATTCTGGCAGGCAGGTTTACTAGTGCTACACGGATGGGTTTAAACTAAAAAGTGGAGGGGTGGAGTCAACAACGTGGACGCGTTTGTGTGCAGCTAACGGGAAAGAGAGTGTAGGAAAGGTCACGTTTAAACTAACAGGGCAGGGTGATGGGACCCAATGCAAGGAGACAGAGGGCCATAAAAGGAGGAAAGAAGCAAAAGGTAGAAGGGAGATAAGAAAGACTAACCTGAAAGCTTTGTGCCTTAATGCAAGGCCAACGTCCACGGCAGCAGCAGTGGGAGCGCAGGTCAGTGGGAAAGTCGGAAAAAACACCGAGGGAAGCGAGGGGGGATTCGGAACAGGCTGAGAACCCAAGCCTTACGTCCACCTCTGCCCAGCATACTTCTGGCCAACGTCCAGTCTCTGGAGAACAAGCTGGATGACCTCAGGGCGAGGATCAGATTCCAGAGGGACATAAAGAACTGTAACATCCTTTGTCTGACCGAAACATGGCTGACCCCGCTGGTGCCTGACCAGGTGATCTGCCCATCCGAGTCCTTCACTATTTTCCGGGCGGACAGAACGGAAGAATCCGGGAAATCCAAGGGCGGAGGAGTCTGCTTCTTGACCAATAATAACTGGTGTAATCCTGGAAATATTAAGACGCTTTCTCGTTCCTGCTCGCCGGACCTGGAACATCTAACTATCTCATGCCGACCATTCTACCTACCCCGGGAGTTCAGCTCGGTGATCATCACAGCCGTCTATATCCCACCGCATGCGGACACCGACGTGGCACTGTCGACCCTACACGATGTGTTGTGTCAACACCAAAACAAGAACCCTGATGCGGCTGTGCTGGTGGCTGGAGACTTCAATAGGGGAAATCTCAAAAAGGTCATGCCCAACTTCTACCAACACATCATGTGTGTCACCAGGGGGGAAAGAACTTTGGACCACTGCTACACGCCATTCAGGAAAGGCTACAAGGCCGTTTCTCTCCCTCCTTTTGGAAAATCTGACCACGCTGCCATTTTCCTGCTGCCGGAGTACAAACAACGGATAGTACGGGAAGCGACAGTGACGAGGGACGTAAAGCGGTGGTCTGACCATTCAGAGGCCATGCTGCAGGATGCACTGAGCGAAGTCGACTGGAACATGTTCCAAGCAAGTTCCAGAGACGTAAATGAGTTTGCGGAAGCGGTTACGGACTTCATTGCCACAATAGCCGATACCATCATCCCCACGGTAAGGGTCGGTATCTTCCCTAACCAAAAACCCTGGGTGGACAGGTCTATTCGCGTGGCCTTGAATGCTCGCACCGCTGCTTACAACTCCGGCCTGGCATCCGGCAACATGGACGACTACAAGGGAGAGTCCTACCGACTGTGAAGGGCAGTGAAGGATGCAAAAAGGAGGTACCGGGACAAGATGGAGTCACAGATGGAGCAGCAGGACACCAGGCGCCTTTGGCAGGGGCTACGGACTATAACTAGCTACAGGTCCAGCACCCCCTCAACCGGAAGTGCCGGCTCTCTCATCTGGACAGCCAGGGGGGCTATGTGAGGATGCTGTTCATTGACTTTAGTTCAGCATTCAACACAATAGTCCCCAGCAGACTGGTTGAGAAGCTGCTGGAACTGGGGCTTAGCAACCCTCTGTGTGCCTGAGTCCTGGACTTTCTCACTGCCAGGCCCCAAGTGGTCAGGATGGGGGATCACACATCTAGCTCCCTCACCCTGAACATAGGATCCCCCCAGGGCTGCGTCCTTAGCCCCCTACTGTACTCCCTGTACACACATGACTGTGGGGCCAGGTTCAGCTCAAACTCCATCATCAAGTTTGCTGATGACACTGTGGTGGTGGGCTGGATCTCCAACAACGATGAGAAGGCCTACCGGGAGGAGGTGGCTGATCTGGCACTCTGGTGTCAGGACAATAGCCTCCTCTTGAATGTCACTAAAACAAAGGAGCTGATTGTGGACTTCAGAAGGGCTAAACATCCAAGGACGTACACGCCACTGGAGCTAAATGGGTCAATTGTGGATAGGGTGAGCAGTTTTAAATACTTGGGAGTCCGCATCAAAGAGGATCTGACGTGGGCAACGCACATTGCCGCACTGGTGGGTAAGGCTAAGCAGCGCCTTTACCACCTTAGACAACTGAGGAAATTCAGAGTGTCTCTGAGGATCCTTCATTGCTTCTACTCTGGGGCTGTAGAGAGCATCCTGTCCGGCAACATTACAGTCTGGTTTGGGAACAGCTCTGCCCAGGACAGGATGGCCCTGCAGAGAGTGGTGCGTTCGGCAGAACGTACCATGGGAACTACACTCGTCCCCCTGCAGGACCTATACATCAGGAGGTGCAGATCCAGAGCAAGCAAGATCATGAGGGACCCCTGCCACCCCAGTAACGGACTGTTCCAGATGCTACGATCAGGCAAACGCCTCCGCTGTCACGCTGCGAAAACGGAGAGGATGAGACGGAGCTTCTTCCCACAGGCCATCAGGACTGTCAACTTTTATAACCCCAGAGACTAAATTTTTGTCGACACTAATAGTAACTTATTAACTTATTTATATGCTGTAACTGTAATTCTTTTTTGTGCACAACCCGCAGGCATTGCCACTTTCATTTAACTGCACATCGTGTATGTGTATGTGACAAATAAATTTGACTTGACTTGACTTGGCATTCGAAATAAGGTGGATGAATTGAATGCGCAGTTAGTAGTTAAGGGATATGATATAGTTGGAATTACAGAGACATGACTCCAGGGTGTCAAGGCTGGGAGCTAAACATGCAGGGGTATGCAATATTCAGGAAGGATAGACAGACAGGTAGAGGAGGTGGGGTATCATTGCTGGTTAAAGAGGAGATTAATGCAATAGTGAGGAGAGACATTTGCTTTGATGCTGTAGAATCGGCATGGGTAGAACTGTGAAATAGCCAAGGGCAGAAAACGCATGTTGGAGTGGTATACAGACCACCAAACAGCAGTCGGGAGGTTGGGGATAGCATCAAGCAAGAAATTAGGGATGCGTGTAGCAAAGGTACAGCAGTTATCATGGGTGACTTTAATCTACACGTAGATTGGGCCAACCAAATTGGTAGCAGCGCTGAGGAAGAGGATTTCCTGGAATGTATACGAAATGGGTTTTTAAACCAATATGTAGCGGAACTGACTAGAGGGCAGGCCATCCTAGACTGGGTATTGTGTAATGAGGAAGGATTATTTGTGATCTTATTGTGCAAGGCCCCTTGGGCAACAGTGACCTTAATATGGTGGAATTCTGCACTAGGATGGAGAGTGACACGGTTAATTCAGAAACTAGGTTCCTGAACTTGAATAACGGAGACTTTGAAGGTATGATATGGTTATTGGCTAGGATAGACTGGCAAATTATACTTAAAGGGTTGACAGTGGAGATGCAATGGCGAGGATTTAAAGATCGCATGAATGAACTCCAGAAATTGTTCATCCCTGTCTGGCGAAAAAATAAAACTGGGAAGGCGGCTCAACTGTGGCTGACGAGAGAAGTCAAGGATAGTGTTAAAGCCAAGGAAGAGGCATATAAATTGGCCAGAAGCAGCAAACCGGAGGACTGGGAGAAATTTAGAACTCAACAGAGGAGGACAAAGGAGTTAATTAATTGGGGGGAAAAAGAGCATGAAAGAAAGCTTGCGGGGAATGTAAAAACTGACTAAAAGTTTCTACTGGTATGTAAAAAGGAAAAAATTACTGAAGACGAATGTAGGTCCCTTACGGTCAAAGGCAGGTGAATTTATAATGGAAAACAAGGAAATGGCAAAACAGTTAAACGAGTACTTTGGTTCTGTCTTCACTAAGGAAGAAACAAACTACTGGAAATACTAGGGGACCGAGGATCTAGTGGGAGGGATGAAATGAAGCGAATCCACATTAGTCAGAAAATGGTTTTATTCACAAAATGCTGGAGTAACTCAGCAGGTCAGGCAGCATCTCGGGAGAGAAGGAATGGGTGACGTTTCGGGTCGAGACCCTTCTTCAGACTAGTCAGAAAATGGTGTTAGGTAAACTGTTGGGACTGAAGGCAGATAAATCCTCAGAGATTGATGGTCTGCATCTCAGAGTACTCAAGGAGGTGGCCCTAGAAACCGTGGGTGCATTTGTGATCATTTTCCAATGTTCTCTCGACTCTGGATGAGTTCCTGTGGACTGGAGGGTAGCCAATGTAACTCCACTTTTTAAGAAAGGAGGGAAAGAGAACACAGGGAGTAATAGACCAGTTAGCCTTATATGGGTAGTGGGTAAAATGCTGGAGTCGATTATTAACGATGTTACAGCAGTGCATTTGGAAAGCAGTGACGGGATCTATGTGACAGTGATGGCGTACTCCTGCACCTATTTTCTATGTTTCCCCCTTATTCTTAAACTGTGACCCATGGGACCATTTTTCCTGCATCTGGCCTGTCCAATCCTCTAAGAATTTTATATGTTTCTATAAGATCCCTCTCATCCTTCTAAATTCCAGTGAATACAAGCCCACTCGACCCATTCTTTCATCATATGTCAGTCCCGCCATCCAGGAATTAACCTGGTGAACCTATGCTGCACTCCCTCAATAGCAATAATGTCCTCCCTCAAATTAGGAGACCAAAATTGCACACAATACTCCAGGTACGGTCTCACCAGAGCCCTGTACAACTGCAGTAGGACACACACACCACCATGTGCACGCGCACGCCCAGATTAGAAAGGTTTTATTGCTTCCATTTGCAGCTGGGGTTGGAACCATGAAGTGTTGATCAGAACTGTCAACATTGACACAATGTCACCAGCTGCTTGCATTTTAAAATTTTCCTATCCTCAGGCAAGAACATTTCTTGAGAATGTCATGTAGGGGCGTTGAGGCAAATATTTGTCATAGTTTCATCCAGAGAGAACATAAAGGGTCTCCACCTTCAAGTTCCTGGGGACCACCATCTCCCAGGACCTCTCCTGGACTGCAAATACTACAGCGGTAGTTAAAAAGTCACAGCAGAGACTGCACTTTTTAAGACTGCTCCGGAAAAACAAACTGAAGGAGAATCTGCTGGTGACCTTCTACCGCTCTGTAGATTGTGCATGCTAGTTCACCTTCACTATATATATATATAGCATCACATTCACTATGCATGCTGCACATTCCACACACGATCCAGTTCGGATCTTCACTCCCACCTTGACTATGTACGCTGCCGGTCGCTGCCTTCCAGGCAGACCGCGACCAGACTGTGAAGACGATAGCACTTATTGTTACCTCCGCTTAAGTACAAATAAAACTATGAGTTGCAACTCTTGTGTATTGGCATGAATACACAACACGCTCCACCATTGAGAGCGTACTGGCATACTGCACCGTAGTTAATTAATGACAGCACACACCCAGGATATGAACTGATGCTCTCCTGCCCTCTGGGAGGCGCTACAGGAGCCTAAGGGCCAGAACAAACCGACTTAAAAACAGTTTCTTTCCCTGGGCCATAAGAACTGTGAATGGAAATACTTGACTTGATGTGATTCTCACTTTCGTCGCACTTTTTTTAATATTCTCAGCATCTTGGGTCTAAACCTCATTTATTATTTATTAGTTTTTATTGTTTTTTATTGATATTGGTATTTGTTGTGTTGGTTCCTATGTTTGTGCGATTGTCTTTGAAAGATTTGCACTGTCGCACTGTTTCAGATGTAGCACTTCTAATTTCGTTGTACTGTTCGTACAATGACAATAAAGGCATATTATTATTATTATTATTATTAAATTGCAGTGCCATCAAAGGCAAGTTATCCTGCTATGCGGTTTCCTTTAAAGATACAGCATGGAACCAGGCCCTTGGGCCCATCGAGTCCACACCAACCATTGATCTCCGGTTCTCACTAATCTTACGTTATCCTACTTTCTCGTCCACTCCCTACACTCTAGGGGCAATTTACAGAGGCCAATTGACTTATAAAGCACCTATTAACCTCCAGCACTTTGTCTTTGTAAACCAGCATGTACAATTTCTTGTTTCTTCACCCCATAAACCAGAAGGTCTTTGGGATGTGAGAGGAAAACAGAGTACCCGGAGGAAACCAACGCTATCATTAGGGTGAATGTGCAAACTCTACACAAATTCAACGGTGTCAAGTTCGGGTCACACTGTTACAAGAATCATGTCATTAAGAGATTCACCAGTCCTACCCGAAATGTCACCTATCAATTCCCTCCAGAGATGTTGCCTGATCCGCTGAGTTACTCCAGCACTGTGTTCTGTGCTTGCGGACATATGTTAAAAGGTTGGATAGTCTGGGACTTAATTATCCAGAAAGGGAAGAGAGATGTCTTGAACTATCTCTGACACATCTCTCCCCTTTTGATTTCTCTGGTCTCCATCACAGAGGGCAGACTATTGTCTGACATCGACCATAAACCCATCAACTCCCAGTTATCTGGACTACACCTCCTCCCATTCTGCCTCTTGTAAAGATGTTATCCCCTACTTTTAATTTCTGCATCTCTGCCACATCTCCCAAGATGTCCTCTTTCTTTAGGAAATGCAGTATCCCCCTGCTATCATAGATGGATCCCGCAGCTACGCCTCCTCTGTGTTCCATAGTTCTGTTCATTTTTCCCCTCCCACTGGACAGAACAAGGATAGAGTTGCCCTGGTCCTCACCTTTCACCCCACCAGCCTCCATACCCATCACATAATTCTCTTACATTTTC
>NW_027603773.1:0-10000 GCF_053455715.1 Rhinoraja longicauda
TTAATAAGAATCACAACAAATAGAACAAGTTAACTTGGATTGGTCATGTGTGTTCCATGGCATTTGCTGTTGGAAAATCATCTATCAAAAACACCACAGATGATGTTTCCAAATTATTTGGTCTCTTGAAAACACAAAAGGCTACTTCCCAGAATATTCAACGAATTCTGACATTGAGACAAGGAAATGCAAAATTATAGTTCAATTTATTTTCTCCCCTAAAGATTCTAGTCTTTTAATTTATCTGAATCAAAAATCTCCACCTTTCCAGAAACCACTGCACCCTCCACAAGTACAGATGAATCTACAATAGCTTCAAGCACGACATCCGTTCCCACATCAACGACAATAGAAACAACCACAGGCAGCACCAGTGCATCTACAACAGAAGCAACCACAACCTTCACAACTGCACAACCTTCGACCAGTGGTGAGTCCTTTATTCCAGAGTAATGCAAAATAAATCTGTTCCTTACACATCCTGTGAATGAATCTTTAGAAATATAAAAAATTCACATGCATTCGCCTGTCTATTCCATGATACATGTAGCTATCATATCTTCCGTCAAAAACAGCACATATGATGTTTCCATTTTTTTTTTCCCTTGACAACACATGAGCCCTAAGTCCCGGAATATTCAAGAAAATTATCAATTTGATACAAAAAAGGCAAAATTGTAGTTCAATGCATTTTCTTCCCTGAAGTTACCAGTCTTTAAATTTGCCTGAACCAAAATTCTCCAACTTCCAGAAACCACTGTAACACCTACAAGTACACAAGAAACTACAACAGCTTCAAGCACCACATCAGTTCCCACATCAACGACAATAGAAACAACTACAGGCACCACCAGTACATCTACAACAGAAGCTCCCACCAGCTTCACAACCACACAACCTACGACCACAGGTGAGTCTGGTATGCCAGTGTAATGTAAAATAAATCTGTTGCTTACTTATCCTGGGAATAAGAATCATTAAAAATAGAACAAGTTAACATGGATTGTCCTACTTCCCAGAATATTCATCACCCTATCAGGCTGATCCATAAAGATTCTAAATTGCAATTCAATGCATTTTCTGCTCTTAAGATTCCAGTCTTTAAAATTACCTGAACCAAAAATCTTCACCTTTCCAGAAACCACTGTAACACCCACAAGTACAGAGGCAACTACAATAGCATCTAGCACAACATCAGTTCCCAGTGCATCTACAATGGAAGCTACCACCAGCTTCACAACCACACAACCTACGACCACTGGTGAGTCGTTTATGTCAGAGTAATGCAAAATAAATCTGTTCCTTCCACATCCAGTTAATAAGAATCACAACAAATAGAACAAGTTAACATGGATCGGTCATGTGTGTTCCATGGCATTTGCTGTTGGAAAATCATCTATCAAAAACACCACAGATGATGTTTCCAAATTATTTGGTCTCTTGAAAACACAAAAGGCTACTTCCCAGAATATTCAATGAATTCTGACATTGAGACAAGGAAATGCAAAATTATAGTTCAATGTATTTTCTCCCCTAAAGATTCTAGTCTTTTAATTTATGTGAATCAAAAATCTCCACCTTTCCAGAAACCACTGCACCCTCCACAAGTACAGAGGAATCTACAATAGCTTCAAGCACGACATCCGTTCCCACATCAACGACAATAGAAACAACCACAGGCAGCACCAGTGCATCGACAACAGAAGCAATCACAACCTTCACAACTGCACAACCTTCGACCAGTGGTGAGTCCTTTATTCCAGAGTAATGCAAAATAAATCTGTTCCTTACACATCCTATGAATGAATCTTTAGAAATATAAAAAATTCACATGCATTCGCCTGTCTATTCCATGATACATGTTGCTATCATATCTTCCGTCAAAAACAGCACATATGATGTTTCCATTTTTTTTTTCCCTTGACAACACATGAGCCCTAAGTCCCGGAATATTCAAGAAAATTATCAATTTGATACAAAAAAGGCAAAATTGTAGTTCAATGCATTTTCTTCCCTGAAGTTACCAGTCTTTAAATTTGCCTGAACCAAAATTCTCCAACTTCCAGAAACCACTGTAACACCTACAAGTACACAAGAAACTACAACAGCTTCAAGCACCACATCAGTTCCCACATCAACGACAATAGAAACAACTACAGGCACCACCAGTGCATCTACAACAGAAGCTCCCACCAGCTTCACAACCACACAACCTACGACCACAGGTGAGTCTGGTATGCCAGTGTAATGTAAAATAAATCTGTTGCTTACTTATCCTGGGAATAAGAATCATTAAAAATAGAACAAGTTAACATGGATTGTCCTACTTCCCAGAATATTCATCACCCTATCAGGCTGATCCATAAAGATTCTAAATTGCAATTCAATGCATTTTCTGCTCTTAAGATTCCAGTCTTTAAAATTACCTCAACCAAAAATCTTCACCTTTCCAGAAACCACTGTAACACCCACAAGTACAGAGGCAACTACAATAGCATCTAGCACAACATCACTTCCCACAACAACGACAATAGAAACAACTACAGGCACCACCAGTGCATCTACAACGGAAGCTACCACCAGCTTCACAACCACACAACCTACGACCACTGGTGAGTCGTTTATGTCAGAGTAATGCAAAATAAATCTGTTCCTTCCACATCCAGTTAATAAGAATCACAACAAATAGAACAAGTTAAAATGGATCGGTCATGTGTGTTCCATGGCATTTGCTGTTGGTAAATCATCTATCAAAAACACCACAGATGATGTTTCCAAATTATTTGGTCTCTTGAAAACACAAAAGGCTACTTCCCAGAATATTCAATGAATTCTGACATTGAGACAAGGAAATGCAAAATTATAGTTCAATGTATTTTCTCCCCTAAAGATTCCAGTCTTTTAATTTATCTGAAACAAAAATCTCCACCTTTCCAGAAACCACTGCACCCTCCTCAAGTACAGAGGAATCTACAATAGCTTCAAGCACGACATCCGTTCCCACATCAACGACAATAGAAACAACCACAGGCAGCACCAGTGCATCTACAACAGAAGCAACCACAACCTTCACAACTGCACAACCTTCGACCAGTGGTGAGTCCTTTATTCCAGAGTAATGCAAAATAAATCTGTTCCTTACACATCCTGTGAATGAATCTTTAGAAATATAAAAAATTCACATGCATTCGCCTGTCTATTCCATGATACATGTTGCTATCATATCTTCCGTCAAAAACAGCACATATGATGTTTCCATTTTTTTTTTTCCTTGACAACACATGAGCCCTAAGTCCCGGAATATTCAAGAAAATTATCAATTTGATACAAAAAAGGCAAAATTGTAGTTCAATGCATTTTCTTCCCTGAAGTTACCAGTCTTTAAATTTGCCTGAACCAAAATTCTCCAACTTCCAGAAACCACTGTAACACCTACAAGTACACAAGAAACTACAACAGCTTCAAGCACCACATCAGTTCCCACATCAACGACAATAGAAACAACTACAGGCACCACCAGTGCATCTACAACAGAAGCTCCCACCAGCTTCACAACCACACAACCTACGACCACAGGTGAGTCTGGTATGCCAGTGTAATGTAAAATAAATCTGTTGCTTACTTATCCTGGGAATAAGAATCATTAAAAATAGAACAAGTTAACATGGATTGTCCTACTTCCCAGAATATTCATCACCCTATCAGGCTGATCCATAAAGATTCTAAATTGCAATTCAATGCATTTTCTGCTCTTAAGATTCCAGTCTTTAAAATTACCTCAACCAAAAATCTTCACCTTTCCAGAAACCACTGTAACACCCACAAGTACAGAGGCAACTACAATAGCATCTAGCACAACATCACTTCCCACAACAACGACAATAGAAACAACTACAGGCACCACCAGTGCATCTACAACGGAAGCTACCACCAGCTTCACAACCACACAACCTACGACCACTGGTGAGTCGTTTATGTCAGAGTAATGCAAAATAAATCTGTTCCTTCCACATCCAGTTAATAAGAATCACAACAAATAGAACAAGTTAACATGGATCGGTCATGTGTGTTCCATGGCATTTGCTGTTGGAAAATCATCTATCAAAAACACCACAGATGATGTTTCCAAATTATTTGGTCTCTTGAAAACACAAAAGGCTACTTCCCAGAATATTCAATGAATTCTGACATTGAGACAAGGAAATGCAAAATTATAGTTCAATGTATTTTCTCCCCTAAAGATTCCAGTCTTTTAATTTATCTGAATCAAAAATCTCCACCTTTCCAGAAACCACTGCACCCTCCTCAAGTACAGAGGAATCTACAATAGCTTCAAGCACGACATCCGTTCCCACATCAACGACAATAGAAACAACCACAGGCAGCACCAGTGCATCTACAACAGAAGCAATCACAACCTTCACAACTGCACAACCTTCGACCAGTGGTGAGTCCTTTATTCCAGAGTAATGCAAAATAAATCTGTTCCTTACACATCCTGCGAATGAATCTTTAGAAATATAAAAAATTCACATGCATTCGCCTGTCTATTCCATGATACATGTTGCTATCATATCTTCCGTCAAAAACAGCACATATGATGTTTCCATTTTTTTTTTCCCTTGACAACACATGAGCCCTAAGTCCCGGAATATTCAAGAAAATTATCAATTTGATACAAAAAAGGCAAAATTGTAGTTCAATGCATTTTCTTCCCTGAAGTTACCAGTCTTTAAATTTGCCTGAACCAAAATTCTCCAACTTCCAGAAACCACTGTAACACCTACAAGTACACAAGAAACTACAACAGCTTCAAGCACCACATCAGTTCCCACATCAACGACAATAGAAACAACTACAGGCACCACCAGTGCATCTACAACAGAAGCTCACACCAGCTTCTCAACCACACAACCTACGACCACAGGTGAGTCTGGTATGCCAGTGTAATGTAAAATAAATCTGTTGCTTACTTATCCTGGGAATAAGAATCATTAAAAATAGAACAAGTTAACATGGATTGTCCTACTTCCCAGAATATTCATCACCCTATCAGGCTGATCCATAAAGATTCTAAATTGCAATTCAATGCATTTTCTGCTCTTAAGATTCCAGTCTTTAAAATTACCTCAACCAAAAATCTTCACCTTTCCAGAAACCACTGTAACACCCACAAGTACAGAGGCAACTACAATAGCATCTAGCACAACATCACTTCCCACAACAACGACAATAGAAACAACTACAGGCACCACCAGTGCATCTACAACGGAAGCTACCACCAGCTTCACAACCACACAACCTACGACCACTGGTGAGTCGTTTATGTCAGAGTAATGCAAAATAAATCTGTTCCTTCCACATCCAGTTAATAAGAATCACAACAAATAGAACAAGTTAACATGGATCGGTCATGTGTGTTCCATGGCATTTGCTGTTGGAAAATCATCTATCAAAAACACCACAGATGATGTTTCCAAATTATTTGGTCTCTTGAAAACACAAAAGGCTACTTCCCAGAATATTCAATGAATTCTGACATTGAGACAAGGAAATGCAAAATTATAGTTCAATGTATTTTCTCCCCTAAAGATTCCAGTCTTTTAATTTATCTGAATCAAAAATCTCCACCTTTCCAGAAACCACTGCACCCTCCTCAAGTACAGAGGAATCTACAATAGCATCAAGCACGACATCCGTTCCCACATCAACGACAATAGAAACAACCACAGGCAGCACCAGTGCATCTACAACAGAAGCAACCACAACCTTCACAACTGCACAACCTTCGACCAGTGGTGAGTCCTTTATTCCAGAGTAATGCAAAATAAATCTGTTCCTTACACATCCTGTGAATGAATCTTTAGAAATATAAAAAATTCACATGCATTCGCCTGTCTATTCCATGATACATGTTGCTATCATATCTTCCGTCAAAAACAGCACATATGATGTTTCCATTTTTTTTTCCCTTGACAACACATGAGCCCTATGTCCCGGAATATTCAAGAAAATTATCAATTTGATACAAAAAAGGCAAAATTGTAGTTCAATGCATTTTCTTCCCTGAAGTTACCAGTCTTTAAATTTGCCTGAACCAAAATTCTCCAACTTCCAGAAACCACTGTAACACCTACAAGTACACAAGAAACTACAACAGCTTCAAGCACCACATCAGTTCCCACATCAACGACAATAGAAACAACTACAGGCACCACCAGTGCATCTACAACAGAAGCTCCCACCAGCTTCACAACCACACAACCTACGACCACAGGTGAGTCTGGTATGCCAGTGTAATGTAAAATAAATCTGTTGCTTACTTATCCTGGGAATAAGAATCATTAAAAATAGAACAAGTTAACATGGATTGTCCTACTTCCCAGAATATTCATCACCCTATCAGGCTGATCCATAAAGATTCTAAATTGCAATTCAATGCATTTTCTGCTCTTAAGATTCCAGTCTTTAAAATTACCTCAACCAAAAATCTTCACCTTTCCAGAAACCACTGTAACACCCACAAGTACAGAGGCAACTACAATAGCATCTAGCACAACATCACTTCCCACAACAACGACAATAGAAACAACTACAGGCACCACCAGTGCATCTACAACGGAAGCTACCACCAGCTTCACAACCACACAACCTACGACCACTGGTGAGTCGTTTATGTCAGAGTAATGCAAAATAAATCTGTTCCTTCCACATCCAGTTAATAAGAATCACAACAAATAGAACAAGTTAACATGGATCGGTCATGTGTGTTCCATGGCATTTGCTGTTGGAAAATCATCTATCAAAAACACCACAGATGATGTTTCCAAATTATTTGGTCTCTTGAAAACACAAAAGGCTACTTCCCAGAATATTCAATGAATTCTGACATTGAGACAAGGAAATGCAAAATTATAGTTCAATGTATTTTCTCCCCTAAAGATTCCAGTCTTTTAATTTATCTGAAACAAAAATCTCCACCTTTCCAGAAACCACTGCACCCTCCTCAAGTACAGAGGAATCTACAATAGCTTCAAGCACGACATCCGTTCCCACATCAACGACAATAGAAACAACCACAGGCAGCACCAGTGCATCTACAACAGAAGCAACCACAACCTTCACAACTGCACAACCTTCGACCAGTGGTGAGTCCTTTATTCCAGAGTAATGCAAAATAAATCTGTTCCTTACACATCCTGTGAATGAATCTTTAGAAATATAAAAAATTCACATGCATTCGCCTGTCTATTCCATGATACATGTTGCTATCATATCTTCCGTCAAAAACAGCACATATGATGTTTCCATTTTTTTTTTCCCTTGACAACACATGAGCCCTAAGTCCCGGAATATTCAAGAAAATTATCAATTTGATACAAAAAAGGCAAAATTGTAGTTCAATGCATTTTCTTCCCTGAAGTTACCAGTCTTTAAATTTGCCTGAACCAAAATTCTCCAACTTCCAGAAACCACTGTAACACCTACAAGTACACAAGAAACTACAACAGCTTCAAGCACCACATCAGTTCCCACATCAACGACAATAGAAACAACTACAGGCACCACCAGTGCATCTACAACAGAAGCTCACACCAGCTTCTCAACCACACAACCTACGACCACAGGTGAGTCTGGTATGCCAGTGTAATGTAAAATAAATCTGTTGCTTACTTATCCTGGGAATAAGAATCATTAAAAATAGAACAAGTTAACATGGATTGTCCTACTTCCCAGAATATTCATCACCCTATCAGGCTGATCCATAAAGATTCTAAATTGCAATTCAATGCATTTTCTGCTCTTAAGATTCCAGTCTTTAAAATTACCTCAACCAAAAATCTTCACCTTTCCAGAAACCACTGTAACACCCACAAGTACAGAGGCAACTACAATAGCATCTAGCACAACATCACTTCCCACAACAACGACAATAGAAACAACTACAGGCACCACCAGTGCATCTACAACGGAAGCTACCACCAGCTTCACAACCACACAACCTACGACCACTGGTGAGTCGTTTATGTCAGAGTAATGCAAAATAAATCTGTTCCTTCCACATCCAGTTAATAAGAATCACAACAAATAGAACAAGTTAACATGGATCGGTCATGTGTGTTCCATGGCATTTGCTGTTGGAAAATCATCTATCAAAAACACCACAGATGATGTTTCCAAATTATTTGGTCTCTTGAAAACACAAAAGGCTACTTCCCAGAATATTCAATGAATTCTGACATTGAGACAAGGAAATGCAAAATTATAGTTCAATGTATTTTCTCCCCTAAAGATTCCAGTCTTTTAATTTATCTGAATCAAAAATCTCCACCTTTCCAGAAACCACTGCACCCTCCTCAAGTACAGAGGAATCTACAATAGCTTCAAGCACGACATCCGTTCCCACATCAACGACAATAGAAACAACCACAGGCAGCACCAGTGCATCTACAACAGAAGCAATCACAACCTTCACAACTGCACAAACTTCGACCAGTGGTGAGTCCTTTATTCCAGAGTAATGCAAAATAAATCTGTTCCTTACACATCCTGTGAATGAATCTTTAGAAATATAAAAAATTCACATGCATTCGCCTGTCTATTCCATGATACATGTTGCTATCATATCTTCCGTCAAAAACAGCACATATGATGTTTCCATTTTTTTATTCCCTTGACAACACATGAGCCCTAAGTCCCGGAATATTCAAGAAAATTATCAATTTGATACAAAAAAGGCAAAATTGTAGTTCAATGCATTTTCTTCCCTGAAGTTACCAGTCTTTAAATTTGCCTGAACCAAAATTCTCCAACTTCCAGCAACCACTGTAACACCTACAAGTACACAAGAAACTACAACAGCTTCAAGCACCACATCAGTTCCCACATCAACGACAATAGAAACAACTACAGGCACCACCAGTGCATCTACAACAGAAGCTCACACCAGCTTCTCAACCACACAACCTACGACCACAGGTGAGTCTGGTATGCCAGTGTAATGTAAAATAAATCTGTTGCTTACTTATCCTGGGAATAAGAATCATTAAAAATAGAACAAGTTAACATGGATTGTCCTACTTCCCAGAATATTCATCACCCTATCAGGCTGATCCATAAAGATTCTAAATTGCAATTCAATGCATTTTCTGCTCTTAAGATTCCAGTCTTTAAAATTACCTCAACCAAAAATCTTCACCTTTCCAGAAACCACTGTAACACCCACAAGTACAGAGGCAACTACAATAGCATCTAGCACAACATCAGTTCCCAGTGCATCTACAACGGAAGCTACCACCAGCTTCACAACCACACAACCTACGACCACTGGTGAGTCGTTTATGTCAGAGTAATGCAAAATAAATCTGTTCCTTCCACATCCAGTTAATAAGAATCACAACAAATAGAACAAGTTAACATGGATCGGTCATGTGTGTTCCATGGCATTTGCTGTTGGAAAATCATCTATCAAAAACACCACAGATGATGTTTCCAAATTATTTGGTCTCTTGAAAACACAAAAGGCTACTTCCCAGAATATTCAATGAATTCTGACATTGAGACAAGGAAATGCAAAATTATAGTTCAATGTATTTTCTCCCCTAAAGATTCCAGTCTTTTAATTTATCTGAATCAAAAATCTCCACCTTTCCAGAAACCACTGCACCCTCCTCAAGTACAGAGGAATCTACAATAGCTTCAAGCACGACATCCGTTCCCACATCAACGACAATAGAAACAACCACAGGCAGCACCAGTGCATCTACAACAGAAGCAATCACAACCTTCACAACTGCACAACCTTCGACCAGTGGTGAGTTCTTTATTCCAGAGTAATGCAAAATAAATCTGTTCCTTACACATCCTGTGAATGAATCTTTAGAAATATAAAAAATTCACATGCATTCGCCTGTCTATTCCATGATACATGTTGCTATCATATCTTCCGTCAAAAACAGCACATATGATGTTTCCATTTTTTTATTCCCTTGACAACACA
>NW_027603774.1:0-10000 GCF_053455715.1 Rhinoraja longicauda
ACACACACTAGGGACAATTTTTTACATCTATTCCATGCCAATTAGCCTACAAACCTGTATGTCTTTGGAGTGTGGGAGGAAACCGAAGATCTTGGAGAAAACCCACGTGGTCATGGGGAGAACGTACAAACTCCATACAGGCAGCATTCATAGTCAGAATCGAACCTGGGTCTCTGGCGCTGTAAGCTCTGTAAGGCAGCAACTCTATTGCTGCACTACCGTGCTGCCCAAACGTGTTGGATCTTATTTATTTATTTATTTATTCCACTCAGGCCTGCAACAATTTAGTTGAGTCTACAAAGAAGATAGTTGAGAAGAAGCTACAGATATGTATTAAGTAATGGAGTCAGAAATCTGGAGTATCTCAGTGGGAGGTAAAGTGCTGGAGTATCTCAGCGGGTCAGGCAGCACCTCTGGAGAAAATGTATAGGTGACGTTTTATAGACAATAGACAATAGGTGCAGGATCGCTGCAGGATTTTGGGTTGGGAACCTTCCTCAGTCTGATTGACAATAGACAATAGACAATAGACAATAGGTGCAGGAGTAGGCCATTCAGCCCTTCGAGCCAGCACCGCCATTCAATGCGATCATGGCTGATCACTATCAATCAGTACCCCGTTCCTGCCTTCTCCCCATACCCCCTCACTCCGCTATCCTTAAGAGCTCTATCCAGCTCTCTCTTGAAAGCATCCAACGAACTGGCCTCCACTGCCTTCTGAGGCAGAGAATTCCACACCTTCACCACCCTCTGACTGAAAAAGTTCTTCCTCATCTCCGTTCTAAATGGCCTACCCCTTATTCTCAAACTGTGGCCCCTTGTTCTGGACTCCCCCAACATTGGGAACATGTTATCTGCCTCTAATGTGTCCAATCCCCTAATTATCTTATATGTTTCAATAAGATCCCCCCTCATCCTTCTAAATTCCAGTGTATACAAGCCCAATCGCTCCAGCCTTTCAACATACGACAGTCCCGCCATTCCGGGAATTAATCTAGTGAACCTACGCTGCACGCCCTCCATAGCAAGAATATCCTTCCTCAAATTTGGAGACCAAAACTGCACACAGTACTCCAGGTGCGGTCTCACCAGGGCCCGGTACAACTGTAGAAGGACCTCTTTGCTCCTATACTCAACTCCTCTTGTTACGAAGGCCAACATTCCATTGGCTTTCTTCACTGCCTGCTGAACCTGCATGCTTCCTTTCATTGACTGATGCACTAGGACACCCAGATCTCGTTGAACTCCCCCTCCTCCTAACTTGACACCATTCAGATAATAATCTGCCTTTCTATTCTTACTTCCAAAGTGAATAACCTCACACTTATCTACATTAAACTGCATCTGCCATGTATCCGCCCACTCACACAACCTGTCCAGGTCACCCTGCAGCCTTATTGCATCTTCCTCACAATTCACACTACCCCCCAACTTAGTATCATCTGCAAATTTGCTAATGGTACTTTTAATCCCTTCGTCTAAGTCATTAATGTATATCGTAAATAGCTGGGGTCCCAGCACCGAACCTTGCGGTACCCCACTGGTCACTGCCTGCCATTCCGAAAGGGACCCATTTATCCCCACTCTTTGCTTTCTGTCTGTTAACCAATTTTCTATCCATGTCAGTACCCTACCCCCAATACCATGTGCCCTAATTTTGCCCACTAATCTCCTATGTGGGACCTTGTCGAAGGCTTTCTGAAAGTCGAGGTACACCACATCCACTGACTCTCCCTTGTCAATTTTCCTAGTTACATCCTCAAAAAATTCCAGTAGATTTGTCAAGCATGATTTCCCCTTCGTAAATCCATGCTGACTCGGAACGATCCCGTTACTGCTATCCAAATGCTCAGCAATTTCGTCTTTTATAATTGACTCCAGCATTTTCCCCACCACTGATGTCAGACTAACTGGTCTATAATTACCCGTTTTCTCTCTCCCTCCTTTCTTAAAAAGTGGGATAACATTTGTGGGGGCGGGAGGAGGGGGTGGGTGGGGGGGAGGGGGCTTGGTAAGGTTTGGGGGAGGAACTGGAAGTACGAAAAGACCAGGACAATTCAGGACCTGCAACAGATGACTTCAAGCACGGAGGTTCCTTGATAGACCAATTGTTGGCTAGGGTTGGTGTGACCCCAAGAGGGATATAGCTTTGCGAACTGTGGCACTGGTTAACTGAGGGAGGGGGAAGAACAAGGATAGGGGAGATGGGGGGACGGAAATGTTTGTGGAAGTTACCTAAAGAATTCAAGAATTCAACGTTCATGTGCTTTATTTCAGAACCAATCTTCCTTCACGTTGCTCTACCAAGAGCTGCCCAGAAACTAAAACTGCTCAGACACCAGTTTGTGGCTAAACATTAGATTATGGAGTATAGACACAAAATGCTGGAGTAACTCAGCTGATCAGGCATGATCTCTGGAGAAAAGGAATAGGTGACGTTTTATAGACAATAGACAATGGGTGCAGGAGGAGGCCATTCGCCCCTTCGAGCCAGCACCGCCATTCAATGTGATCATGGCTGATCATTCTCAATCAGTACCCCGTTCCTGCCTTCTCCCCTGACTCCGCTATCCTTAAGAGCTCTATCTAGCTCTCTCTTGAATGCATTCAGAGAATCGGCCTCCACTGCCTTCTGAGGCAGAGAATTCCACAGATTCACAACTCTCTGAATGAAAACGTTTTTCCTCATCTCAGTTCTAAATGGCCTACCCCTTATTCTTAAACTGTGGCCCCTTGTTCTGGACCCCCCCCCCCCCCCCCCCCCAACATTGGGAACATGTTTCCTGCCTCTAACGTGTCCAACCCCTTAATAATCTTATACGATTCGATAAGATCCCCTCTCATCCTTCTAAATTCCAGTTTTGGGTTGGAACCATTCTTCTGACTGAAAGTGGAAACAAACTAGAGGAGAGAAAAGGCCAGAACAAATCAGGGCTGGCCACAGATGACCTCAGGAAGGGTGATGAGCCATTGTTGGCAGGGGA
This sequence comes from Rhinoraja longicauda, assembly GCF_053455715.1. Lineage (NCBI taxonomy): Eukaryota > Metazoa > Chordata > Chondrichthyes > Rajiformes > Arhynchobatidae > Rhinoraja > Rhinoraja longicauda. The sequence continues at coordinate 2,985 of NW_027603774.1, forward strand.
AGATGTGATGACAAGAGGGGTACCAGGATGCAAACACTAGAAACTGATAGGATGAGTTGGGTGGAGGAGGGGGTTGAATTGAATTGAATTGAATTGAGTGAGAGAGAATGCAGGTGTTACTCGAAATTAGAGATATGGAGTCTTCCTCACAACAAACTTCCCCAGAGGTTTGATATTGACCTTCTTGTAGATCGCTTTATACGGGTGCAAAGGCAAAAGTGTAATTACGTTTGACAGCGTTTATACCCATTAAAGCTGATAAGGTTCCCATTCTGTGCACTCAATTAGGTGTCTCTGGGGAGGGATCTCTTGAGTACTGGTTTAAAAAAAACCTCATGAATGCTCCACTGAACACAAATGACTGCACATTAACACTTTGTAAGAAAAAAAACTGCAGATGCTGGTACAAATCGAAGGTATTTATTCACGAAATGCTGGAGTAACTCAGCAGGTCAGGCAGCATCTCAGGAGAGAAGGAATGGGCGACGTTTCGGGTCGAGATCCTTCTTCAGACGGGTTTTCAGTCTGAAGAAGGGTCTCGACCCGAAACGTCGCACATTAACACTTTCATCAGCTTGGAAGAACAGAAATATTTCAGTCCTTTGGGGAAAATATGGAACTCATTTTGATCAAAATTGAACTGTTTCAACAAATGCAATTCACCGTGATGGAGGGGCAAAGTCGGGTAGGAGGAAGTGAAAGTCAAGGAAAAGATGGGAAGCCGGATGAGAGGACAGCTTTTTCACACAAAGAGGTGGTGTGTGTATCAAACAAGCTGCCCGAGGAGATAGCTGATGCAGGGACTATCCCAACGTTTAAGAAACAGTTAGACAGGTACATGGATAGGGAAGGTTTGGAGGGATATGGATCAAGCGCAGGCTGGTGGGACTAGTGTAGCTGGGACACGTTGGCCGGTGTGGGCAAGTTGGGCTGAAGGACCTATTTCCACACTGTATCACTCTAAGACCATGACAATAAAGCTTCTGGAGAAGTCCCACGACAATCAACATCACACTATGGGTCAGTCAAAATTTGCTTCAGAAGTACACGTGCACAATACATTGTGGTGCTCAGCAGGTCAGGCAGCATCTGTGGGGAAATAGAATTAACATCTCAGGTAACTGGTTTCTGCTGAAAGGTCTTCAATCTACGATTTTACTTCACTTTCTTGTCACCGTGGGTGCTGCTCGATTTGCTGTGTATTTAATCAGATCATAAAGTATAGGAACAGGGTTAGGCTATTTGGCCCATCTAGCCTGCTCCGCCATTCAATCATGGCTGATCTATTTTACCTCTCTCAGCCCCATTCTCCTGCCTTCTCCCCATAATCTTTGATGCCCTTACGAACCAGGAACCTGTCGATCTCTGCTTTAAAAACACCCAATACAATACAATACAATACAATACAATATATCTTTATTGTCATTGTACCCAGGGGTACAACGAGATTGGGAATGCGCCTCCCATACGATGCACTAATTTAGGTAATTTAGACAGCAGCAACCCAACGAAACGAACAGTTATAACAGTTTTGGACAGGGTAAAGTGCAAGTTGATCTATGCGTTGTGGCCATCCGGCTCAGCAGGACCGGTTCATAGCAGCTATGGCCCTGGGGATGAAGCTGTTCCTGAGTCTGGAGGTGCGGGCATAGAAGGCCTTGTATCGTCTGCCCGATGGAAGGAGTTCGAACAGACTGTTGCAGGGGTGTGAAGAGTCTTTGTGGATGCTGGTGGCTTTTCTGAGGCATCGTGTGTTGTAGATTCCCTCCAAGTCTGGTAGCTGTGTTCCGATGGCCCTCTGAGCTCTATGGACTACCCGCTGTAGAGCTTTCCTTTCTGCCTCCGTGCAGCTGAGGTACCACACAGGGACTTGGTACCACCACAATGACTTGGCCTCCGCTGTTGCTTGTGGCAATGAATTCCACACATTCACCACCCTCTGGCTAAAGAAATTCCCGCTCCAGTCTCTGGACCTTCTTCAACGGCGACACATCCTTTCACAGATATGGAGCCCAAAATAGCACACAATGCTCCAAATGTTGACACACCATTGTTCTGCAAAGCTTCTGCATCACATCATTGCTTTTATATTCTAGTCCCCTCAAAATGAAAGCTAACATTGCATTTGCCTGCTTTACTGTTGACTCCACCTGCAAATCTATGCTCCCCTGCAAATTAACCTTTTGGGAATGCTGCACCAGACTCCCAAGTCCCTTAGATCCCAGGAATGAGTAGGTTAACCTGTGCTAAGCGTTTATCGGCACTGGGCCTGTACTTGCTGGAGTTCAGAAGAATGGGGGGGGGACCTCATTGAAACATCCAGAATAGTGAAGTGCTTGGATAGAGTGGATGTGGAGTGGATGTTTCCACTAGTGGGAGAGTCTACAACTAGAGGCCACAGCCTCAGATTTAAAGGACGTCCTTTTAGGAAGTAGATGTGGAGAAATTTCTTTAGTCAGAGGGTGATGAATCTGTGGTATTCTTTGCCACAGAAGGCTGTAGAGGCCAAGTCAGTGGATATATTTAAGGCAGAGATAGATAGATTATTGATTAGTACAGGTGTCAGTGATCAGCCATGATCGCATTAAATGGCGGTGCTGGCTCGAAGGGCTGAATGGCCTACTCCTGCACCTATTGTCTATTGTCTATTGTTATGGGGAGAAGGCAGGAGAATAGGGTTGGGAGGGAGAGATAGATCAGCTATGATTGTATGGCAGAGTAGACTTGATGGGCCAAATGGCCTAATTCTACTATTCCTAATCGTTATGACCTTTGCACCTCCAATTTCTGAATCAAGTCAAGTCAAGTTTATTTGTCACATACACATACAAGATGTGCAGTGAAATGAAAGGTCACCCACAGTCCAGTAATAGAGCAATAAAAATAAACAATTTCACACACAATCACAACCAACACAAAAAAAAAAAAAGAAAACATCCATCACAGTGAGTCTCCTCCAGTCACCTCCTCACTGTGATGGAAGGCCACAATGTCTTTTCTCTTCCCCTGCCGTCTTCCCCCGTGGTCAGGCTGTTGAAGTTGCCACGTTCCAGGCCGCGCCGGACAACTTAGAAAGCGGTCTACGCCTTTATTCCTTCTACCAAAATGCGTGACGGTGCACTTTGCTGCACGGTTTGTTGCAATGCCTGGAATATTAAACGTAAACTTGCTGGCTTCGCAGAAAATGAACCGATGGAATTTCAGCCGATGTTCAGATGACATTTCTCCCCGTTCTTCCTGAAAGCCGATTTAGAAACCTTTTTGTATTACTTAACCATTGAACTTGTTTTGAAGCAGGAATTTGATCTATTTCATTCTTTCTCGAGAACAAAACAATTAGCTTATATTCACTAATCCCACCGGGGAAATGGAAAACAAGAAGTCAGTGTCTCTGGAATCATGACAACAAACGTGGTTAGAGTGGATGGGTATTTCTGGTAATAAAGGTAGATTTGCTAATGCGCAAGTCCTTTAAGTAAAATGTAGAGGTTTCTTGCAAACTGAGTGGTTGCAGTGAGTAACCTGTGGCCCCCACGTTAGCTTTAAAAGCCGTCCGAAACAAAAGCTAATGGAACCAAGTGCTGTTTTCCTCCTCTGTGCGTTTTAAATTGTTTAAACCACTTGCGAACACCATGTTAAGTTTTAGTTCTGCATTGATCGTAGCTATGGCTTTTCTATTCACAGGCTTGGATTTCGCAGTGTTTTGTGGTAACATTAAAGTATGACCTCTTCAGATTTATAGGCGGGATTTTGTCCCGTGCTCGAGACTAAAGTTAGCATTGCATGATTTCTTTTTTTTTGTTGTAAAAGTGCTGTCTCTTTTCTCAAACACTTGGACTCAACTGGTCTCAATACCTTGGCTTTGCTTTTGAAAGAGATGAATGTGACCTAGTCTGCACTCACTACAGTGACAACTTCCATTTATACAGCGTGTTTAATGAAGAAAAATGAAGTTCCGTGGAAATGTAATCAGAATAAAATGGACGTTAAGCCAGAGAAGGAAATGTCAGCTGGGGTGTCCAGAGGCTATGGGTAAAGAGGTGAGTATTGAGGGGAATCTTGGGGAAGGAGAGGATTTGGAACTGTGCAAGAGGTTTCAGAGCGTGGGCCTCATGTGGGCCAAGACACAGGCTCCGGTGGCAGGAGATGCACTCACTCAAATACTGAGGACTTTTGATTTGAATTTCCACTGAAGTGTGCTGTTTAAGGGGACTGCCGCACCGGTTGGTTCTTGTTTGGCACCCCAGCTCGGCAAGGCCAGCAGCATAATCAAGGACCAGTCACACCCCGGCCTCCCCCTCTTCTCCCCTCTCCCATCAAGCAAAAGGTACAGAAGTGTGACAACGCACACTATCCAGATTCGGGGACAGCTTCTTCCCAGCTGTTATCAGGCAACTGAACCATCCTACCACAACCAGAGAGCAGAGCTGAACTACCATCTACCTCTTTGGTGACCCTCGGACTGGCCTTGATCGGACTTTGCAGGCTTTACCTCGCACTAAACTTTATTCCCTTATCGTGCAAAACACACTGTAAATGGCTCGATTGTAATCATGTGTTATCTTTCTGCTGACTGGATCGCGCGCAACAAAAGCTTTTCACTGTCGCTCGGTACACGTGACAATAAAATAAACTGGATGTGCGTGCGTGCTTTCAGGTTGTATCAACCACTGCGTTGAGGCGTGGGTGGGTGCTTACACCACTAATGCAGGCTGGATGTTTGAAGAGTATGTGGACAGAGATGGCGGTCAGTGCACAATGCTGACCCGATGTCAACTCTGCCAAATTGAACTCTGAAACTGCAGCTAACGACATTTTATCATCACACTGTATATTCTGTTTGCGTCGAAGGTAGACACAAAATTGCTGGAGCAACTCAGCGGGACAGGCAGCATCTCTGGAGAGAAGAAATGGGTGACGTTTCTTCAGCCATAGCGCTCAGAGGACCATTGGAACACAGCTACCAGCCTTGGAGGGCATCAACAACACACGATGCCTCAGAAAAGCCACCAGCATCCACAAAGACTCTTCACACCCCTGCAACAGTCTGTTCGAACTTCTACCATTGGGCAGACGAAACAAGCCCTTCTACGCCCGTACCTCCAGACTCAGGAACAGCTTCATCCCCAGGGCCATAGCTGCCATGAACCGGTCCTGCTGAGCCGGATGGTCACATCGCACAGTGAACCGGCACAGATCTACTTGCACTTTATTCTGTTTTAAAACTGTTCTAATTTGTTTCATTGGGTTGTTTAAATTAATACTGACTGGCTAATTAATTTATTGCATCGTATGAGAGGCGCATTCCCAATCTCGTTGTACCCTGTATAATAACAATAAAGATATATTGTATTGTATTGTATTGTCTGAAGAAGGGTCTCGACCCAAAACGTCACCCATTCCTTCTTTCATGAGATGCTGCCTGTCCCGCTGAGTTACTCCAGCATTTTGTGTCTACCTTTGATTTAAACCAGCATCTGCGGTTCTTTCCAACATATTCGCTTTGTGTATTCTGCTGTACGCTGTTTAACAGTACCAGTCATTCCTGGGATCATTCTCGTAAACTTTCTCTGGACCCTCCCCAATGCCAGCACATCCTTCCTCAGATGTGGGTCTTGGCGTACTATTGCTATGCACTTGTGCTTAACTGAGATTGTGCTTATGCATAATAATAATTTTACTGAACTGTGTGCAAAAAAGGGCATTTCACTGTATCTCGGTCCATGTGACATAAAGCACCATTCTGACCAGACCAATATCCCTGGCAGTTTATTGCCGCTGATGTTGGTTCTGTTCCATCACTAGTTCCAAGCTGGAGAAAACAGGTCATTTGAGTCAAGGGATGTGGTTAGATTTTATGACCATCGTGGCTGAATTGCTGTTAAGGTGTGAGAATTGTGAGTAAAGCTCAGATTAGTGGTGAGTGTGTGAGGAGTGCCTTATTTTACTTAAAATGGACAGTGTTGTTATCAGGGGGGCCTGGGGTTGTGGTTCTTTGAGTAATGTCTCAGCTTGTTGGTGCAAAATGTGGCAAATGGCATTTTAAAGATGAAGTCACTGAAGGGCCCAAGCATGAAATCATGAAACATTTTGTCAAGTGTGCATCCGATTCCTTTGTGATCCACTTTTTCCCTGCAGCTGTTCTTCTTTCTGCTATTTCCCTGTGTACCTGGAGGGCAGCGCGGTGGCGCAGCGGCAGAGCTGCTGCCTTGCAGTGCCAGAGGCCTGCTTCGATCCTGACTTTAAGGAGTTTGTACGTTCTCCCTGTGACAGCGTGGGTTTTCTCCGGGTGCTCCGGTTCTCCTCCCGCATTCCAAAGACGGTGCGGGTTTGTCGGTTAATTTTTATCTTATGTAATTGAGCCCTTGTGTGTAGTATAGAACTAGTGCATGGGTGATCGTTGTTCGGCGTGGGCTCTGTGGGCCAAAGGGCCTGTTTCCACGCTCTGTCTCTAAAACCTCCTTGCTTCCCCGGACAGAGATGACCTCTCCCCTTCTACAGCCCCTGTCTCACTTAGACGATTTTTTAGGGGACTAGGCTGGCGCCACACGGTCGCCGGGGTGTCGCCTGTATGGTCGTGAGTCATCTCCAAAGAGTCGTAGCGTTTTTCTGGTCACCGCTGGATTTTGAGATGCTTAAACATTTTCGGTGACAATTGGTTTGACGCCAATGATCGTAGCTTGACGTCTCCTGACGTAGGCACTGTCGTAGGTTGTCGCCGGTGCTGACTTCGGTGAATTCCATTGGCGACTACCTGGTCGCTTGGTTTTTAAGTAACCCATACAAGATGTTATAGTTCAAAACTCTCAAGTACTTACCGACTTGTCAGTGATTTAAGCGAAAATTAGGACGCATTGAGAGCGTGGGAATTTTGCCATGTTTCCGAAGACGTTGTAATCTCGACCTGACTCGGCATTGTCGTGGTCACTGTCGTTGGGTAGAAGAAAAGTTTGGCGATCTGCTACGACTTTGACAATCGCCGACAGTCACCTTAAAATCGCCTAAAGTGGGACAGG
>NW_027603775.1:0-10000 GCF_053455715.1 Rhinoraja longicauda
TGGCCACTTCCCATCCCTTACTCCCCCAAGCTGGCCACTTCCCATCTCTTACTCCCCCAAGCTGGCCACTTCCCATCTCTTACTCCCCCAAGCTGTTTTCCTCCCATTCCCAATACACACACAACTTCCCACCCCACTTACTCCCCCCAAGCTGACATCCTCACATCCCTTACCTCCCCCCCCCCAAGCTAGCCGACCTCCCAGCCATTAATCGCCCAAGCTGGCTACAACTAACCCCTTTCTCCCCCAAGCTGGAACCTCCCTTTCCCCTTACTCCCCCAAGATGGCTGTCTCCCAAAGCCTAATTCGCCTAAGCTGGCTTCCTTCCAGTCCCAATACTCCCCCAAGCTTACATCCTCATATCCTTTCCCCCCCCGTAAACTGGCTACATCCCATCCCTTGCATCCCCAAGCTGGCAACCTCCCATTCCCTTGTCTCCCAACCTGGCGACATCCCATTCCGCATACTCCCCGAAGCTGGCTTCCTCCCATCCTTTACTTCGCAAGCCGGATTCCACCCATTCCCCATACTCCTCCATCGGACTACCTCCCAAGCAATACTCTCCCATCACACTTCGCAACCTGGCTTCCCTCCATACCCTCCCCCCCCCTGGCTGGCAACACCCCATTCATTCCCCTTACTCTCCCCAGCTGGCTTACTCCCATCCCCTACTGCCCCAAGCTGGCTACGTCCTAACCATTACTCCCCCGTGCATGCTATCTCCCATTCCCCTTACTCCCACAAGCTGGCTACCTGCCAACCGTTACTACCCCAAGCGGGCTTCCTCCCATCCCTTACTACCACTAGGTGGTTACCACCCATCCCTTCCCTAAGCAGGCCAACCTACATCCCGTAACTCCGCCAAGCTGGTTACCTCCCATTCCCTTTAGTTCCCAACATGGCTACCTCCAATTCCCCGAACTTCCCCAAGCAGGCTACCTCCCATCGGTTACTCTCCCAAGTTGGCTACCTACCTTTCCCATGTTTCCCAACCTGGTGACCTCACATTCACCCAACTCCCACCCCTTACTTCTCCAAGCCGGATTCCACCCATTCCCCGTACTCCCTCAAGCTGGTGACCTCCCATCCCTTACTCAACCAAGCTGGTGACCTCCCATCCCTTACTCCCCCAAACTGGCTTCCTCCCATCACACTTGGCAACCTGGCTTCCCTCCATACCCCTTCCTCCCCCATCTGGCACATCCCATTCCCCTTAGTCTACCAAGCAGGATTTCTCCTATCCATTACTGCACCAAGCTGCCTTAGTCCTAACCATTACTCCTCCATGCTAGTTAGCTCCCATTCCCCATTACTCCCACAATCTGGCTACCTCCCCTTCCTCCCACAAGCTGTCTACCTCCCAACACTTACTCCGGCAAGCGGACGTGCACCATCCCCCTAACCTACTCATGCTGGCTAACTCCCATTCCCCTTACTCCCCCAAGCTGGCTTTGTCCCATTCCCCTTACTCCCCCAAGCTGGCTTTGTCCCATTCCCAATACTCACCCAAGCTGTATTCCTGCCATTCCTCTTAATCCAGCAAGCTGTCCAACGCCCATCCCTTACTCCCACTAGCTGGCTACCACCTATCCCTTACCCCCTAAGCTGGCTAACCCACATCCCCTAACTCCCTCAGGTTGGCTACCTCCAATTCCCTTTTTTCCCCCAACATGGCTACCACCAATTCCCCAAACTCCCCCAAACTTGCTTCCTCCCATTTGTTACTCCCCCAAGCAGGCTACCTCCCATTTGTTACTCCCCCAAGCAGGCTACCTCCCATCCCTTACTCTCCCAAGCTGGCTACCACCTATCCTTTACTCTCCCAAGCTGGGCTACCTGCCATCCCTTATTCCCCGAAGCTGTCTTTCACCTATCCCCTAACTCCCCCAAGACGGTTACTTCCCATTCCCCATAATCCTCCAAGCTGACTACTTACCAACCCATAATTCACCCAATGCTGGCTTCCACCCTTTCCCAATACACACCCAAGCCGGCTACCTCCCATTCTTCTTCCTTACTCCACCGAAGTTGGCTACCTCCCATCCTCTACTACCCCAAGCTGGCTACCACCCATTCCCTTTATTTCCGAAACAGGCTACATTTCATTCCCCGAACTCCCCCAAGCTGGATACCTCCCATCGCTTAGTCCCCCAATCTGGCTACCTCCCATTCCTTTTTTCCCCAACCTGGCTGTCTCCGATTCCGCTTACACCTCGAACCTGGCTACTTCCCATCCCTTACTCCCACAAACTCTCTTCCTCCCATTCCCAATACACCCCAACTTCCCACCACCCTTACTCCCCCAAGCTGACATCCACACACCCTTTACCCCCCCCCCCCACCACCTCCCAACCGTTACTCCCCCAAGCTGGCTATAAACTGCCTACCTCACAATCCCCTTCCTCCCCCAAGATGTCTACCACCCAACCCATTCATCCCCAAGCTGGTTCCTCCCATTCCCCTAACTCCCCCAAGCTGGCAACGTCCCATAGGTCACTCACCCATGCTGGCTACCTCCATCTTTTACTCCCCCAAGCTGTCTTCCTCCCACCGCATACTGCCCAAAACTGTCGACATTTGCTTCACATCCTTCCAACCTGGCTAACTTCCATTCCCCTAATTCTATGAAGATGACTACCTCCCATCCCTTACTCCCCCAATCTGGCTACCACCAATCCCTTACTCCCACTAGCTGGCTACCTGCCATCCCTTACTCCCCCAAGCAGTCTTTCGCCCATCCCCAAACTTCCCCAAGTCGGCTACATCCAATTCCCCATAAACCCCGCAGCTGGCTACTTGTGATTCCCCCAAATCTGGCTTCTTCCCATTCCCAACACCCCCACCCCCCCAATAGGGCAGCCTCCCATTCCACTTACTTCCCAAAGCTCGCTACCACCCAACCCTACTCTCCCAAATCTGTTACCTCCCATTCCCCTTACTCCCACATGCTGGCTTCCTCCCATCCCATACTCCCCCAAGCTGGCTACCTCCCATTCCCTTTACTCCACCAAGCTGGCATCCTCACATCCCTTAGCCTCCCTTCAGCTGGCATTCTACCATTCCCGTTGCTCCTCCAAACTGGCTCCATCCAAAACCTAATTTCCCCAAAGTTGGCTTCCTCCCAGTCCCTTACTCCTTCAAGCTGTCTTGCTTCCATTCCCAATAATTTCCCAATCTGGCTTCCTCCCATATGTTACTTCCCCAAGCCAGCTACTTCCCATCCTTTACTCCCCCAAGCTGGCTTCCTCCCATTCCCCACAATATCCCGTTGGCAATCTCTGATCCCTTACTCCCACTAGCTGTCTACCTGCCGTCCCTTACTCCCCTAAGATGGCTTTCTCCCATCACCTAACTCCTCCAAGACGGTTACCCCCCATTCCCCATAATCCTCCAAGCTGGCTACCTCCGAACCCGTAATTCCCCCAAATCTGGCTTCTTTCCATTCCCAGTACTCCCCCAAGCTGGCTGCCTCCCATTCCCCTTACTACCCAAAGCTGGCTACCACCCATCCCTTTCTCCCCAAACTGGCATCTTCCATTCATTCCCCTCACTCCCCCAGGCTGACTCCCTCCCATCCCTATCTCCCGCAAGCTGGGAACGCCCATTCCCCGTACTCCCAAAGCTGGCTTCCTCCCATCTTTCCTTCCATCCGTTTTTCTCCTATGCTGGTTTCCTCCCATCCCTTACTCCTCCAAGCTGGCTACTTACCATCCCTTAATCCCCGTAGCTGGCTACTTACCATCCCTTATTCCCTCATGCTGCCATCCTCCCATTCCCAATACTCCCCCAACATCCCACCACACTGAGTCCCAAGCAGGCATCCTCACATCCCTTACCCCCCTAAGATGGCTGCCTCCCATTTCACTTACTCCCCCAAGCTGGCTACCACCCAACCCTTTCTCCCCCAAGCTGGTACCGCCCATTCCACTTACTCCCGCAAGCTGGCTTCCTCCCATCCCTTACTCCCCCAGGCTGGCTACCTCCCATTCACCTTACTCCACCAAGCTGGGAGGGAATCAGCTTGGGGGACTACAAGGAATGGGTGGAATCAGGCTTGGGGGGAGTAAGGGATGGGAGGAAGCCAGCTTGGGGGAGTAAGGGATGGGGGGTAGCCAGCTTACGGTGGTAAGGGATGGGAGGATGCCAGTTTGGGGGAGCACTGTGACTAGAACGAAGCCCGCTTAGGCGAATTGGGGATTGGGAGACAGCCAACATGGGGGAGTAAGGGGAGTGGGAGGTAACAGCTTGGGTGAGAAATGGTCGGGTGGTAGACAGCTTGGGGGATTAACGGAGGGTGAGGAAGGGATATGGAGGGCAGCCAGGTTGTGAAGTGTGATGGGAGGAAGCCAGCTTGGGGGAGTAAGGGATGGGTGGTTACCAGCTTGGGAGAGTAAGGTTTGGGAAGTAGTTAGTTCCACGGAGTACGGGGAATGAGTGGAATCCCGCTTGGGGAAGTATGGGGTGGGAGGAAGCCAGCTTCGCGGAGTTCGGTGAATGTGAGGTCGCCAGGTTGGGAAACATGGGAATTCAGGATATCTTTATTTGTTATCCAAAAAACAAGTCTTTTGGATGAGATTTGGTCACCCACAGTCCAACAATATGAGCAGTAAAATAAGCAAATTACACAACCCCAACCAACACAAAACACAAAAAAAATAAAGAAACATCCATCACAGTGAGTCTCCTCCAGTCACCTCCTCACTGTGATTGAAGGCCAGGATGTCTTTCCTCTTCCCCTGATGTCTTCTCCTGCGGTCAGGCTGTTGAAGCCGCCACGTTCCAGGCCACGCCGGACGGTGTAAGGTCCGCGGTGGGCCGACCCAAGCCCCGCGATCCGGGGCGGGTGAACACGCTGCAGCTGCCGGAGCTCCCGATGTCGGCATCCACACGGCCCGAGCCGAAGGCGAGTCGCAGCCGCTCCCGCAGCCTCCGAAGACAGCCGGCTCCGCTAATGGTAAGTCCGGTCGGTCCGCGGGGTCTGTGAACCAGAGCCCAGGTGGTCCCGGGTGGAGGCCGCCAGCTCCAGGTGTTTGGCCGATGGTAAGCCGCAGCAGGAACGGAGACACCACCCAGAAACAAAGGTCGGGTCTCCATTCGGAAGGGACAAATTTACAATTATACAGTTTTACAGAGGATGGGATGAAGCCAGATTAGGGGATAAAGGGATGGAAGGAAGGATGGGAGGAAGCAAGCTTGGGGGAGTAGTGGGAATGGGAGGTACCATCTTGCGGGAGTAAGGGATGGGAGGTAGTCAGCTTGGGGGAGTGATGCGAATGGGAGATACCAGCTTGGTGGGGAAAGGGTTGGGTGGTAGCCAGCTTGGGGGTGTAAGGGGAAAGAAGTAAGTGGAATGGGAGGCAGCCAGCTTTGGGAAGTATTGGGAATGGGAGGAAGCCGGATTTGAGGGGAATTGCGGGTTGGGAGGTATCCTGCTTGGGGGATTATGGGGAATGGGAAATAACCGTCTTGGGGGGTTAGGTGAAGGGAGAAAGACAGCTTGGGGGAGTAAAGGATGGGATATAGCCAGCTTGGGGGAGTAACGTATGGGAGGAAGATAGCTTGGGAGAGTATTGGGAATGGGAGGAAGACGGCTTGCAGGAGTAAGGGATTGGGGTGAAGCCAGCTTTGGTGAAATTAGGGATTGGATGGAGCCAGTTTGGGGGAGAAAGGAAATGGGAGGATGCCAGCTGAGGGGAGGGGGGGAAGGGATGTGAGGATGCCATCTTGGTGAAGTAAACGGAATGGGAGGTAGACAGCTTGGGGGGGAGTAAAGGATTGGAGGAAGTCAGCTTGCGGGAGTAAGGGGAACGGGAGTGACCAGCTTGGGGGAGAAAGAGTTGGGTGGTGGCCAGCTTGGGGGAGTATGTGAAATGGGACGCAGTCATATTGGGGGAGTATTGGGAATGAGAGGAAGCCACATTTGGGGGAATTATGGGTAGGGAGGTAGCCAGCCTGGGGGATTATGGGGAATGGGAGGTAGCCATCTTGGGGGAGATAGGGGATGGGAGAAAGACAGCTTGGGGGAGTAAGGGATGGCAGGTAGCGAGCTACTGGGAGTAAGGGATGGGATATAGCCAGCTTGCGATATTGAGGGGAATGGGAAGAAGCCCGCTTGGGGGAGTAAGTGATGGGAGGTCACCAACTTCGGAGAGTAAGTGTTGGGAGATAATCAGCTTGGGGAATACAGGGAATGGGAGGAATCAGGCTTGGGGAAGTAAAGGTTGGGAGGAAACCAGCTTCGGGGAGCTCCGTGAATGGGAGGTTGTCAGGTTGGGAAACAAGGGAATGGGAGGTAGCCAGCTTGGGGGAGTAAGGGATGGGAGATAGCCAGCTTACGGGGGTAAGGGATGTGAGCATGCCAGGTTGGGAGAGTACTGTGGCTGAAATGAAGCCAACTTAGGCGAATTAGGGATTGGGAGACTGCCAGCTTGGGGGAGAAATGGTTGGGTGGTAGCCAGCTTGGGGGAATAACGAATGGGAGGTTGCCAGCTTAGAGGGGTAAGGGATGTGAGGATGCCTGCTTGGGGGAGTAAGTGGGTTGGGAATTTGTGGGAGTATTGGGAATGGGAGGAAGACCGCTTGGAGAAGTTAGGGATGGGAGGAAGCCCGCTTGTGGGAGTAAGGGATGGGAGGAACCCCGCTTGTGGGAGTCCGGTGAATGGGAGTTAACCAGTTTGGGGGAGTAGGGGATTAGAGGTAGCCAGCTAGTGGGAGTTGGGGGAATGGAATGTAGCCAGGTTGGGTAAAAAGGGAATGGGAGGTAGCCAGCTTATGGGGGTAAGGGATGTCAGGATGTCAGCTTTGGGGACTATTGGGACTGGATGGAAGCCATCTTTGGGGAATTATCCATGTACCTGCCCAAATTTTCTTTGCCAATGTCGTTATAGTCCCGACCTGAACTAACCACTCTGACAGTCCGCCCAATATACCGACCACCCTCTGTGTACAAACATTGTCCGTACGGTTCGTAATCATTTGTCTTTTTGCACAATTACCAACTGCTCCCTTGTTCTTGATACCATTACTCAAAAAAATACACAAAAAAATACTCTGCCCATCTAACTTATCTATTTCTCTCCTGATTTTGTACACCAGCTGTCATCCTCCTGCGCTCTATGCAATACAACCCGCGCCGTCGAAAACGTTCCCTTTAAGTCCTACCTCTTGGCATGATATTAAAAAGAGATAGGTATTGATCAGGTGAGGGGAGGGGGGATAAAGTTGGTGGAGGGGGGAAGGAGTGTGTGACTGGGGTTCTTTAAAACAACCTTAACTCAATTTCAGTTAATGTAGGGGAGGTTTTGGGGAGCTTTTAAGTGGGGGTTATCTTTAACAGCTCAGCAGCAAATAAAATCTTTATACAAAAACTCTTGTTTGTTTGTTCCGGGACTACAGCCAAAACGGTACACGTTAGCACGACAATTTTAAGCCCACCTTACCATCGTCCGGTGGTCTTATTGGAAGACGTTTCATCGAAATAGGTGTTATATTTTTTTAAGTTATTCACATTTTAAAGTTTAAATCTATCTCCTAGGGAGGAGGGAGGAAAGGAGAGGGGGAGAGAGAGGAGAGGGGGGAGAGAGGAGAGGGGGAGGGAGGAGAGGGGGGAGAGAGGAGAGGGGGAGGGAGGAGAGGGGGGAGGGAGGCGAGGGAGGGAGGAGAGGGGTGTGAGGGAGGAGAGTGGGGTGAGGGAGGAGAGTGGGGTGAGGGAGGAGAGTGGGGTGAGGGAGGAGAGTGGGGTGAGGGAGGAGAGGGTAGCGAGGGAGGCGGAGAGGGGGTCGAGGGAGGAGAGGGGGTCAAGGAGAGGAGGGGGAGAGCAGGGGGGGAGAGAGGAGAGGAGAGGGGGGAGAAGAGGGGGGAGAGGAGAGGAGGAGAGGAGAGGGGGAGAGGAGAGGGGGAGAGGAGAGGGGGAGAGGAGAGAGGGTGGGAGAGAGAGGGGGAGAGGAGAGGGGGAGAGGAGAGGGGGGAGAAGAGGGGGAGAGGAGAGGGGGGAGAGGAGAGAGGGCGGGAGAGAGAGGGGGAGAGGAGAGGGGGGGGGAGAGGAGGGGGGAGTAGAGGGGGGCAGAGGAGAGGGGGGAGAGGAGAGGTGGGGGGAGAGGAGAGGAGGGGGGGGGGGAAGAGGGGATCGGGCGCTGCGCGAATGCGGGAGGAG
This sequence comes from Rhinoraja longicauda, assembly GCF_053455715.1. Classification (NCBI taxonomy): domain Eukaryota; kingdom Metazoa; phylum Chordata; class Chondrichthyes; order Rajiformes; family Arhynchobatidae; genus Rhinoraja; species Rhinoraja longicauda. The sequence continues at coordinate 8,153 of NW_027603775.1, forward strand.
TTTGGGCCCAGCTGGTCCGCTTGGTCTAATCAGTCTGATAGGTGGGCCTAAAAATGTTGTGCTATCTAGTACAGTTTTGGCTGAAGTTCAGTCACAAATAAACAAACAAACAAGAGTTTTTGTATATAGATAGATGGCTGTATGGTAACTCAAATTTCACTGTACATGTGACAATAAATTGAATCTTGAATCTTGAATCCTGAATCTAGTACCTGCCTCAACTCCGGCAGCTCGTTCCATACACCCACCACCCTCTCTGTGAAAACGTTACTGCTCAGTTTCCTATTAAATCTTTTCCCCTCTCCTTAAACTTATGTTCTCTGGTTTGTGATTCCCCTACTCTGGGCAAGAGACTTTGTGCGACTACCCTATCGTTTCTTCTCATGATTTTGTACACGTCTATATGATCACCCCTCATCCTCCTGCGCTGCAAGGAATAGAGTCCCAGCCTGCTCAACTTCTCCCTGTAGCTCAGGCCCTCGAGTCCTGGCAACATCCTCATAAATCTTCTGTGCACCCTTTCCATCTTGACATCTTTCCTATGTCATTGTGCCCAGAACAGGACACAACCCTCTCAATGCTGCCTCAAATCATGACCTCCCAACTTTTATACTCAATACTCTGAATGATTAAAGCCAATGTGCCAAAAAGCCGTTTTGACCGCCCTATCTGCCTGTGATGTCACTTTCAACAAACTATGTATCTGCACTCCTAGATTGTCTGCTTTCCAACACTCCCCAGAGCCTTAACATTCACTGTGTAGGTCTTGCCCATGTTTGACTTTCCAAAATGCAACACCTCACATTTCTCAGTTTTAAATTCCATCAACTATTTCTCAGCCCACATGGCCAACTGATCAAGAACCTGCTGCAATTTGAGTTGTGATGGTGGGTGGGTTTATTGGCTGTTTTGAATTGCCCTCAGGGTGTGCGTGTGCTGGGGGGGTGTTGGTGTGAATGTGGGGAGCGTGAAGTGGGTGAATGTGGGATCAGTGTAGACGGGTGTGTGGGTGGTCACTGCACGGCTGGAGGCACTGCCACTGTGCTGTATGACTGAGAGCATCTCTCCCTCCCACCACCAACATCACAGCATCCAGTCCATTCCCCACTCCGTATCAGTCAGCTACTGCCTTGCTGTGGTTCTCAGCTCTCCCTCAGTGGCAGGCACACCATGGAATCAGAGCCTCCACCTTACCATCCACGTTAATGATACAGCCCTGCAATCTCTCGAACCCCGCTCGACCACCCTCTGATACAGAGGTATCCACTTGGCATGCAGTCTGCTGCTCTTCCTTGGGTGCTTGCTGTTGGGATCAGCCAGCCACTGAGCCCCTATCATGGCATTGCCCACGTTGATGGAGTCTCCACCCTTCATCCCCTCATTTATCGAATATTGTGCCGAACCTGATGCCAAATTAAACCAATCCCCCCTGCATGCACATAATCCATCCCCTGCATATCCATGAGCCTGTCTAAAGCCTTTTAAATCCCACTATCATATCTGCCTCTACCATCACTCCCAACAGCACATTCCAGGCCTCCACTTTATGTTGTAAAACTAAATTTTCCCCTTATATTCAACCTCCCAAAATGCAATTCCGCATATTTGCCCGGGTAAACACTGCCTGCCATTTCTCCGCTCACATCTGTAACTAAGTTATATATACATTTGAGTCTTTTTTTCACTCTCCCTGAGCACCAATTTGTGCATCATCTGCACATTTTCATCGCTATCATTAATATATACTGTTAAAACAGGTGCCAGCACTGATCCCTGTGGAACTCCACTGGTTATGGGCCTCCAGTCAGAACAACATCCTTTCGCCACAGCCGTGTCTTCCCTGGGTGA
>NW_027603776.1:0-10000 GCF_053455715.1 Rhinoraja longicauda
TGTGAAAGAAGGAGCTAAGGATACAGGAGGCGTAAAAATATGGAGCCAGAGGAAGAAATATAGATGGAAAGGTGCAGGAATGAACTGCGGATGGCGGTTTACATAGACGTTGGACACAAAATGCTGGAGAAACTCAGCGGGAAATGCAGCGTCTCTGGAGAGAAGAGATGGGTGACGTTTCGGGTCGAGACCCTTCTTCAGACAAAACGTCAGGGGAGAGGGCGACACAGAGACAAGGAGGTGCAAGGAGTGAGAACGAGACATCAAAGGGGATGCAGCTCAAGGAAAATGTAGAATAGATCATTGTTAGCTGGGAGAAGGTGACAACAAAGCAAACAGAGATTATATAATCGTGGACAGTCAGACTCGTGGGTAAAACGGGAAGGGGGAGGGATGGAGAGGGCACACGCTGGAGGGGGGGGGGTGAATGCACATTCACGTACTACACAACAAAGAGAGGGGGAAGCATGTAGGTTGATATTGAAGTTGTGGATCATATGGATTTGGGGCAAAAAGGATGTGCCGGATATTGATGTTAGAAGAACAAATAAGTCACGCATGAACTCGCCTTGAACAGGTGTTGCGAGCGCGCTACATGGGAAATATATCGGGGCTTGCAAGTTAAAATAACTTGGACATTGGGATAACATTTTATTCCACGAAGTGTCCTGCCCAACATGCCCGCTCTGTATGGAACCAAATTCACCGAACAGCACGATCATGTGAGATAATAGATTGATGGGCTGCGTCATATCCCACCTCCAGTTCTAGGCAACTGGCGCGCCGGTGTCATGAGTTTAACGATAATACTCGTTAAATGTGTAAATGCGTTCTTCACCTCCTGTCTAAATTTCCTCTGTGTCATCCCGTAGATCCACGTGTTGGCGCTGGAGCTGACGTGTGTGAGCATGACCCCAACCTCATAGGCGATGTAAGATGGGCTTGAGTGATCCACACCCACGAAGTTCACAGTGACCCGAGTGCGGTTGAAAGTTACAGCGATCGTTGTCCAAAGCAGTATGAAGGCGCCGGACACGGTGAACAGTAAAACGATGGACTTCCGCCGATTCTCCGCCTCCGTGTCCTTGCCATCCACTGCCTTCAGGCGACGACGGACTCTGTTGGCCGCTATGATGTTTTTGACCGTCAGTCCGTTGAACAATAGGATTATTAGGAAGGGTAGCAAGGGGAGAGAGATGCTACACATCCACGTAAAAACCAACCACCAATCGGACATGAAGTAGGCGCGTTTGGGTCGGCACCCCCATTTCACACTATCCACGGTGAAGCGTGGCTGGTACATGAAGTTAAAGGGGATGTACTTCAAGCAGCTCAGCGCGCACAAGGACACAATAACCGTGACGGCCGTCCGATCCGTACAATAGGTGAGTCTCAGCTTCGGGCAGCAAATGCTGACAAAACGGTCAAAGGTGAAGGACATGGTTAACCAGACGGAATAGTCCAGAGTAACGACCCGCAGGTATATATTGGAAGGACAAATTGCGCTGAGGGACAGGAAGGAGTTGGGGATATAGTACATGTAGATTTTATGAATTAACACGTGAAAGATGAGAACGAGGAGGTTGGAGATTGCCATCGCCACCATGTACCGAGTGATTCCTTTCGAGAGCCCGCACTTACCCCGGTACAGGATCGCAGCCGTCAGCCCGTTCGCTGGGGGAAGAGCAAAGTACAGTGAAATTAATATTTAAATGGAACCACTGATGTAATGGAGCTAAAGTTACGATTGAATGTCGCGTAGCGCGACAGCCCTCAGCGAAGCGAATCACAAGAACCACTTAGTGTTAGTAAGACGAGGCTCTTTCAATGCTGCATTCTTCAGAAACTCATCATATTAATTATCACAACATCATGTGCTCTTTAAGCTCGAGTTTGCGTTTTCATTCCTCCTTTAAAAACACCGCATTAAATCCCCGTGATGTCCACTCTTTGGACATCTGTCCACATATCTCCTATTCCCTCCATTTTTGCCCGCTGACGCCGATGCACTGCGTCTGAAGTTACAATTTCTGTGTTGATCGCACATCAGATTACTGTAAAGTGCAGGAGAGGATGGAACAGGCAGTCAGAGTAATCACGGTCTGTCAGGAGAAAGCATTAAACAATCTCATCACAGCTTACCAGGGATACCAAACGCAGCCAGGATCGGATAGGTAATTTCATTGACGTATATAACTGGGGCCCGTTCCATCTGATTGTCCCAGTGAAGTTCAGGAACACAATGGAGCGATAGCGCAGTTCGGATGTTCTTTAATACTCTCACCAACTCCCCAGTGGGGACGGGAGAATGACGCAACCCCAATATTAGTCACACTCTCTTGAACAAACATGTTTCTTTCCGCGCGCGCGCGCGCGCGCGTGTGTGTGTGTGTGTGTTTGTGTGTTTGCGCGCGCCCGCGTGTGTATGTGTGTGTGTGTGAGAGTGAGCGAGTGTGCGTTTGTGTGTGTGTAGATTCGTATATATGTATGATTGTGCGGTGTTGTGCGCGCGTGCGTGAGTATTTGTGAATGTGTGGGTATATGTTTGTGTGTGCGTGTGTGTAGATTCGTATATGTGTGTGGTTGTGCGTTCATCAATTCATGAATTAGTAAGTAATGGAAGTAAGTTAGGCAATTGAGCACAACGAATCTAGTCCGCCATTCAGTCACGACTCACCTATCTTTCTATCACAACCTCATTCTCCAGCTTTCTCCCCATAACGTTTCCACCATTACCAATCAAAAATCTGTCATTCTCCGCCTTAAAAATACCCGATGACTTGGCCTCCACAGACGTCTGATGGAGTTATATTTTTAGGTCACCCAATTATATGCAGGCAGATCGTGAAAAGATGTAGAACAAAAGTGTTATTGTAATTGGTGATTTCCACTTTTCCAATTTTGACTGGAACTCACTTGAAGATTGAGTTTCTGATAGAACTGAAATGGTTAGATGCCTCTGTGTAGTCAAACTCGGGATGGGACAGCACTAAAACATATTGGGAATGCGTCCGATCAGGTGATTATATTTGAAAGGTTTCGCATTTTGAGGACAATGATCATAATTCAATAAGTTCTAGAGATATTATACTCTTCGTCAATAAAAGGAAGCGTATGCAAAGTTAAGAAACTGGTACCAGGTGAATATAATGAAGGGGGAAAGAAACGTAAACAAACGACTGGGGGCGCTAAAAGAGGCCATGAAAGGTTCTTGGCAAATGGTAGTAAGGAGAAGACCACGGCATTTTATGGATATATTATAAGCAAAAAAAAGGGAGCATTCATTGTTCATAATATAGGGTTGTATAGGCTTTTCTCTTTACTATTTCTCACTGGAGCTCTTCTGTGTACAGGCCCTGATGTAAATGCTATGTATTTCCATTGCTTTATATTTGCATCTGGTAAATTCAGACCCGTGAGTTCAGGCACAGTCTGTGAGGCGGGGGCAAGATATTGTACTGTAGGAGAGCACCAGGCTTCAATTCGTGCTCAGCGTTGAGGTAGCTGTCTCTGAAGTCTGGAAGCGAGCAATGAAGTGGACAGAGCTACACGCAGTCCACGCAGTCAGCTACACGCAGTAAGGGCAAATGTAGACACAAAGAACTGCAGACGCAAGAAATTTGAGCGAAACGCCAAATGTTTTATTAATACATCGGTTAGGAAGAATCTGCGAAGGATGTGGGTAGATGAAGTTTCTCGTCCCTTTTCTGTCAGGTTCAGCATATTATCCGCCAATCCACCCAGTTCCTATTGAAGAATAACCTCGCAGGTCGGTAAAATGAAATATTTTGTGGATCTTCCGCTCTCCGATCCACCTGCCTTAAACCTCAATGATCCGCGAATATGAACACCAAAACCGCTCTCAATGTCCACCACATGTTCGCTCCATCTTGTCTCGATGCGGGTGTAGTTCTGATTTCCCAACCTACCCATTGGGATGCCTGCAATTTGTTAAATCTTCACTTTCTCTCCAGATGTAACATCCTTGCACCCTGGTTGTCTTTCCCTTTGCACTACCTGTTTCATTAGTCTATGGTTTGGTTGTTCTCATGAATGGCACGACTTAACTGCAGAGACCGCGAACGAAGTATCTGGTGACAATAATAAACCGACGCCGATACCACTCTCTCTGCTAGGACTGTGTGCTGTACTGCAACATGACTATTGTTGTCGAGTAATCTCCGCAATGACGATCAATGCGCCTACAACAGGGAAACTCGTCAAAAATGCCCCTCTGAGTGGAAGTGTCAAAGACTAGAGGACACAGCTTCAATGTGTGCGAGTGGTAAATGGAGGCGTGCGGGGACAGTTACACAGCGCACGTTGAGTCGCTGGAACGCTGTCAAAAGTGGTGGGTGATCCCAAGATGATAATGACATTTAAAAAGCTTCTGGATAAGCACATGTATATGCTGGGAATGGAGTAGAATGGATTGTTTATAGACAAAATAGATTGGCTTATCTTGACATGGTTGACAGATATTTTGGTCCGAAAACCATGTTACTGTCGCGTAGTGCTCTATGTTCTATATATAGCAGTTTTAAAACACTGAAACCGAACCACTAACAGTTCTTCTGACATCGCAGTCCATTTTCAATTGCCCACCCGCGGGTCATGAAAGAAATTGGCGTAGAATTGGCCACTCGGCCGTTCAAACCTATCCTGTCATTGAATTTGCTCATTCCTGATCTACTCTGGCCACGTGTCTCATTATATACCAGTTCCCAATTGCTCTCAATGCCTTGATCGTTACCACGCTTCACCTTAAATACCACTGACGGGCGATGCCCCCTCTTCCCGCACCTGTAACTGAACAGGATAAAGGGAGCACTGAGGATTTCCCGTTTACGATACGATACGATACGAACGAACTTTGTTCATCCCCGGGCGGAACTTGGTCTGCAAACAGTTATAATACACAACAAGGTACACGAAAAACTTGAAATGAAAATTTAATTAAAACTGAAAAATAAGAAAAAGACAAGCGATTTGTGGCTGTCTGCCGTATGAACAGCGACTTCATCGGAACGACCGAACAAACAAACAAACAAACAAACCAAACAAACGCAGGCATATCTCCTGGGAAGAGGTTTCTAAAACTAGAGTCCCGTCTCTTCCCCACGCCGGGTCCCCCTTTGTTCTCCCACCGTCCCTCACGGCGGTATCCCCAACGCCGGATCCTTCAATGTTCTTCACGGCGGTCCTCCCACGCCGAGTCCTCCACGTACAAACCTCATACAAGTCAAGTCAAGTCAAGTCAATTTTATTTGTATAGCACATTTAAAAACAACCCACGTTGACCAAAGTGCTGTACATCTGATTAGGTTCCAATGGGAAAAAAATGAAACATACAGTAGCACGCAAACAGTTCACAGCGCCTCCTCCATGAGCCTCAAACGCTAGGGAGTATAAATAGGTTTTGAGCCTGGACTTAAAGGAGTCGATGGAGGGGGCAGTTCTGATGGGGAGAGGGATGCTGTTCCACAGTCTAGGAGCTGCAACCGCAAAAGCGCGGTCACCCCTGAGCTTAAGCCTAGACCGCGGGATAGTGAGTAGCCCCAAGTCGGCCGACCTGAGGGACCTGGAGTGTCCATTTAGGGCTTTATACGTGAATAGGAGGAGCTTGAAGTTGATTCTGTACCGTACAGGGAGCCAGTGGAGAGAGGCCAGAATCGGGGTGATGTGGTCCCTTTTACGGGTACCCGTCAGGAGTCTCGCTGCGGCGTTTTGGACCAGTTGCAGGCGGGACAGGGAAGATTGGCTGATCCCAGTGTATAGGGAGTTGCAGTAGACTAGGCGGGAGGAAATGAAAGCGTGAATGATTTTTTCTGTGTCGTCGAATTGGAGGAAAGGTTTGATTTTAGCTATGGTTCGAAGTTGGAAGAAGCTGGCTTTTACCACAGCGTTGACTTGCTTATCAAATTTTAATGCAGTCAAATATCATGCCGAGGTTTTTGACATGCGGTTTGACTAGGCAGGATAGACTTCCAAGACTGCCTGTTATCAATTTGATGGAGTCGGGGGGGGGGGGGGGGGGGCGAATAGGATGACCTCAGACTTGCTCTCATTTAATTGGAGGAAGTTCTGTGCCATCCAACATTTTATGTCCTCAAGGCAGTGTGAGGGGCTGTTTAAATTTGACTGGTTGTTGGGTTTCAGGGGGAGGTAAAGCTGAGTGTCATCGGCATAGCAGTGGAAAGAAATGCCGTGCCTTTGAATGATTTGGCCAAGGGGGAGCATGTATAGAGAGAAGAGAATGGGGCCTAGGATGGAGCCTTCTCGAACTCCGCAGGAGAGGCTAGCTGGAGCAGAGGAATAACTGCCTATGTTGATGGCGAAACTCCTATCTTTGAGGTACGAAGCGAACCAGCTCAGGGCAGTGCCATCAATGCCAACCGCGTACCGGAGACGGTCAATAAGGATGGTGTGGTCCACTGTATCGAACGCTGCGCTGAGGTCGAGAAGGAGCAGGATTGCACAGTCGCCGGTGTCGATGGCGAGAAGCAGGTCGTTGTGTACCTTCAACAAGGCAGACTCTGTGCTGTGGTGGGCTCTGAAACCTGACTGGAAACTTTCCAGGATGGTGTTTTGGTGCAGGAAGGGCACTAATTGGTTTAGAATTGCCTTTTCAAGGACTTTTGACAGGAATGGCAGTTTGGAAATGGGTCTGTAGTTGCTAGGCAAGGTGGGGTCTAGGTTAGGTTTTTTCAGTAGGGGCTGGACCACCGCGTGCTTGAAACTGGTTGGAACAGTGCCAGTGGCCAGAGAACTGTTGATAATAGAGAGGATGCTGGGACCGGCTATTGCAATGACATCCTTCAGAAGGGCAGTGGGGGCAGGATCAAGGGGGCAGGTTGCAGGTTTCATAGCGGAGACAAGCTTTGCAAGGGAGGATAGAGTGACGGGTTGGAAGCAGTCCAATTTAGACGAACAGACTAGTGAGACAGCTAGGTCACGGGTGGGAGGGGAAATGTTCATTCTAATGTTCTCAACTTTGTTGGTGAAAAATTTAGCGAATTCTTCGCACTTAGCAGGGGACCCAACTGAGCTGGTACTGGGGGCGGGACATATGACAGAGGTAATTGTGCTAAATAGGACATTGGAGTTATACAGACAGCACCTGTAGTCGGGATCGAACACGGGTCTCCTGCGCTGCAAGCGCTATAAGGCTGCAACTCTACCGCTGCACCACCAGTTGAACTGGCCTTTTCAGTGTATCTCATCTGATTGGTGGGAATCCTTTGAAAGACAGATAATTAGAGTTCAGAACCAAATTAGAATGAGGACACGATGGCAAAATTGTAAACCTTGAATGATAAGAAGTATTGTAAGCTTCATCAAAACAGAAGCATTTGCAAAGTTAGGAAACGGAAAGCAGCCGAATATAAAGGAAGCAGAAAAGAATTTAAACAAGAAGGCCATGAACGTTTCCTGGCAAGTACAATAAAGGAGAAGTCCAAGGCATTTTATGCATATATTATCAGCAAGAGAAAGTTAATTGCTAAATTGAAAGGTTATAAAGTGAGTAGAAGAGAGTTTAAATTAGATTGTCGAGGACAGTTCTTCTTTACACAGAGTGGCAGGTGCCTGGATGCGCGCCCTGGGGAGGTGGTAGACGTAGATACGATGGCAACATTTAGGAGGAATTTAGCGGCACATGAACAGACAGACAATGGAGGTACACACATCGTATGCACGCAGTTGAGATCAGATTTGTTGGCATCATGATCGGCGCAGACATGCTGCGCGGTAGTTGTTCCTATCCTGTCCTAATCTTTAATTTAGATTGACGCCGCGTCAACAATTCGAAAGGCTTCAGAGGAGCTTCTGTTCTGTGTCATGAATGTAAACCAGGCCTAAGATGTTCAGCCAGATGTGGAGAAAAACCTGCACAGATTTGGAATTGCACGCCCATGGCCACGAATGGAAAACGAGGCTGGAAAAACGAAGTACAGTTTGCAAGGGGGAGAACGGAGATGGTGCTTCAAGGATGAAATGCCACTATGGTCGATAATCCAGATAAAATGGATCTGCGAAGATTAAATTGGCGTTTAATGGCCAATATGCGCACCATTTGGAGTAACCTTTTAAAGTATTTTGACGACCCCAGTGTGTTGACCTGGATCATATGTTGGTGGTACAGGCTATTCGAAGGTTTGATGAAATGGGAGTATGTCCCGCTGTTGAAGTCCCAGATGTACCAAAGAGCACACGACGAGCAGTCAGGTCAACAACGTGTGACTGAATCAATGCAAGCAAATTCCAACACGTTATCTATCAGAATTAACGTCGAAACGATTCAATTGGTTAAAGTAAGAATATATCCGTTAGCTGCCCGCCAATGGTGAACTTGGCACCTACGCTCCCTCTTGAGAGAAAGAGGAGAGCATGGTCGTCGGGCATGATAACAGGGAGAGAAGTGTCTGAGGGCGTCGACGAGCGCGATAGGCTCGAGGGGGGGGGGAGAGGGAGTGGGGCTAGGGGTTCTAAAGAGGACGTGAGACCCTGGCGGCTCCCACTCTGATCGAATTGCCGATAGTTTTCAACACCTCATTTAAGATGATTTGCTCAAGAAGTTGTTTGTAGATGGAATCTTTGATTCCAATCTGTGCATCCTGATGTCAGCCTGCATTGTGCTGAGGCGGGTTACTGAGAACTGACCTTTAGACTGCTGTAGTCAAAACGATCCCTGCTCGGGGTCTCCAGTCTCGGTGCCTGAACAGCACACATCTCCAGGGCGAGACGGACAATGGCAGGAAGGCGGTGAACATCTCCCAAGGCATTGCGCCTGGACAAGGTTCACACATTCGATGTCGTCCTCCTCTCCAAATGTTTCTGGGAATCGTCAGCATCGCTCCCTTGAAGACCGTAGCTGTGACGCGCCATCACTTCCTCTGACTTCGTATCAACTACTCAACCAGCGGCAGAAAATAAAAGCAACCAAAACTCAGCAGAACGTCATTCACTGAAGCCACATTGGTAACCAGGTCGTGCTGGCGAGATATTTCAGCGACAGCGAGATGATAAGGGCTAACCTTGACGGAAATACATCGGTCTCCAAAAACCGGTTTCATGTTATGCTGCCTGCAGACCTCGTGTTAAACATGTGGAGATGCAACTGAAATAAGCAAATGCACCGTAGACCATTAACTCACCCTGGCATCTATCTGAGAGACGCTGCCACGCAGATTGATCTCCTTCACGCACTCCATGCATCCGTCCCATGTGTCCCAGCCTGTATATTCTCACCGCTGTAAAGGATCTGCCCGATATTTCAGAGGGTATAAATTAGCCAAAACTCTCCTCCTGCACCCGTCGCTCCATTGAGATAATATTTCGTTTAGTCATTCCCATCCGTCAGTGTAAAACTGTGGAAGGGGAAGGGGATGAAATAGATGCCAATTTGCAGAGATTCGGGGTGGACAGGTGGGAATGGGAATGAGAATAGTGGGTGGGTGTTACCTGAAATGGGAAAATATATCAATGATACCATAGGGTTGTCGGCTCTCCCCTTCACTGTTTCTCTCCGAAGCACCTTTGTTTAAAGACTCTGATGTAGATGCTGTGCATTTCCATGGCTTTCCATTTACATCCGGCAAATTCAGACTCGCGGACCAAGCGTCAGCCTGAAAGGAGGTGACAGGGCGTTGTATTGAGCAGGAGAGCATCAGGCTCCAAATTCACCGGCGCTGAAACGTTTGTTCCTGCAGGCTGGAAGAGAACAACAACGTGCACAGAGCTATACGCAGCACGAAGAAGGACAATGGGAGGCACAATGAAACTTGTGCTTACTAGGCACAAGGCACTTGGAACGGATAAAAACATAAGAAAAAATAGGTGCAGGAGTAGGCCATTCGGCCCTTCGAGCCTGCACTGCCATTCAATGTGATTATGGGTGATCATCTAAAATCAGTACCCCGTTCCTGACCCCCCCCCCCCCCATATACCTTGATTCCTTTAGCCCCAAGAGCCAAATCTAACTCTCCCTTGAAAACATCCA
>NW_027603777.1:0-10000 GCF_053455715.1 Rhinoraja longicauda
AACATCCTAGCGGGAAGGTTTGCTAATGCTACATGGGAGGGTTTAAACTAGATTGGCAGTGGGGTGGGATCTCGTGCAGGACAGAGGCACAGGAGAGGTTAGAATGGAGGGTGGTGTAGGAAAGGTTGATGGACAGAAGAGGGAAAAACCCGGAGAGCGAGGAAGGATTGATGGTTTAAACTGCATGTATTTTAATGCAAGGGCTTGATGGGTAAGGCATATGAGCTTAGGACGTGGTTAGGTTCGCACGACTGGGACGTTATAGCCATGACTGAAACCTGGATAAGGGAGGGGCAGGACTGGCAGCTCAATGATCCGGGGTACAGGAGCTTCAGGAGAGACATGGGTGAGGAAAAAAGCTGAGGGGGAGTTGCATTGTTTATTAAGGAGGATGGCACGGCTAGGTTCAGAGGTTAAGTTCAGAGGTAACATTACGGACAGTTCGTCTAGTGAAGCTATGTAGGTGGAGCTGAGGAACAAGAAAGGGATGATCAGGAAAGGGGTGTACTACAAATGCCCAAATAGTCAACGGGAATTAGAAGAGCAAATGTGCCAGGAGATTGCAGACAGCTGCAGGTCAAATAAGGTTGTTGTAGTAGGGGATTTTAACTTTCCTAATATAGACTGGGAAAATCATAGCATGAAGGGTTCAGATGAGGTTTAAGAAAGCTATGGACCGGGATGGAGAGGGACCATGTGTTAGACAATAGACAATAGACAATAGGTGCAGGAGTAGGCCATTCAGCCCTTCGAGCCAGCACCGCCATTTAATGTGATCATGGCTGATCACTCCCAATTAGTACCCCGTTCCTGCCTTCTCCCCATACCCCCTCACTCCGCTATCCTTAAAAGCTCTATCCAGCTCTCTCTTGAAAGCATCCAACGAACTGGCCTCCACTGCCCTCTGAGGCAGAGAATACCATACCTTCACCACTCTCTGACTGAAAAAGTTCTTCCTCATCTCCGTTCTAAATGGCCTACCCCTTATTCTTAAACTGTGGCCCCTTGTTCTGGACTCCCCCAACATTGGGAACATGTTTCCTGCCTCTAATGTGTCCAATCCCCTAATTATCTTATACGTTTCAATAAGATCCCCCCTCATCCATCTAAATTCCAGTGTATACAAGTCTAATTGCTCCATCCTTTCAACATACGACAGTCCCGCCATTCCGGGAATTAACCTAGTGAACCTACGCTGCACGCCCTCAATAGCAAGAGTATCCTTCCTCAAATTTGGAGACCAAAACTGCACACAGTACTCCAGGTGCAGTCTCACCAGGGCCCGGTACAACTGTAGAAGGACCTCTTTGCTCCTATACTCAACTCCTCTTGTTACGAAGGCCAACATTCCATTGGTTTTCTTCACTGCCTGCTGTACCTGCATGCTGCCTTTCAGTGACTGATGCACTAGGACACCCAGATCTCGTTGAACATCCCCTCTTCCTAACTTGCTCAACTGGGGTAAGGCCAACTTTGAGGGTATGAGAGAACCTTCAAGTTGACTGGAGCAGGTTATTTGATGGGGAAAGGAACATCGGCCAAGTGGGATGTTTTTAAAAGTGTACTAAAGAGAGCTCAGGATGTGTACGTCCCCGTTAGAGTGAAAGGCATAGCAGGCAAACAAGGCAGCTTGGCTGATGAGGGAAATTGAGATGTTAGTCAAAAACAAGAAGGATACATGGGACAGGTATAGGCAGCTGGGATCAAGTGCACCCCTGGAGGAGTTTTGGGAACTAAGGAGCAACTAAAAAAAGGAGAACAGAAAGGCTAAAAAGAGGCCAGGAGATAGCTCTGGCGGGTAGCCTCAAGAACAATTCCAAAAGATTTTATCAATAATTAAGGGAGAAAGGGTAACTAGAGAGAGAGTGGGACATCTCAGGAATAAAAACTGTCACCTCTGTGTGGAGCCACAGGAGATGGGCAAGGTCCTCAAATGAGTATTTCTCCTTTGTATTTACCGAGGAGAAAGACAGTAGGGCAGAGGAAATTGGAGCATTCACTGGAAGTGTCATGAGAGTCATTGTTACCGTCAAGGAAGTACTGAAGGTACTGTCGTGTATGAAGGTAGACAAATCTCCGGGGCCTGATCAGATATATCCGACGACATTCCGGGAAACTAGAGAGGAAATTGCGGGAGCCCTGGTTGAAATTTATGAGTCATCCTTAAATACAGGAGAGGTGCCAGATTGGAGGGTGGCAAATGCTGTGCCTCTTTTCAAGAAAGGCTGCAGGGAAAATGCTGGGAACTATAGGCCGGTGAGCTTAACATCTGTAGTTGGTAAGTTACTGGAGAGTATTCTGAGGGATAGAATATACAGGCATTTGGATGGGCAAGGGCTAATTAGGGATAGTCAGCATGGTTTTGTACGTGGGGAGGTCATGTCTCAGAATTCTGATTGATTTTTTTGAAGACGTGAGCAAAAATGTTGATGAGGGCAGAGCTGTAGAAGTTGTGTTAATGGACTTCAGTACGGTGTTCGACAAGGTTCCACATGGTAGGCTGCTCTGGAAGATTAGATCTCATGGGATCCAAGGAGAGATAGCTGAAAGGATAGCTAATTGGCTCCATGGAAGGAGGCAGAGGGTGATGGTGGAAGGTGGCTTCTCAGAATGGAGGCCTGTGACTAGTGGTGTGCCTCAGGGTTTGGTGCTGGGCCCATTACTGTTTCCCATCTACATCAATGGATGAGAACATACAGGGCAAGATTATCAAATTTGCTGATGACACCAAAGTTAGTGGTTTTGCAGATAGTGAAGATGGTTGTGAACAATTGCAGCAGGATCTGGATCGATTGGCAAGGTGGGCGGAGGAATGGTTGATGGAATTTAATGCAGAGAAGTGTGAGGTGTTGTATTTTGGGACGTCGAACAAGGGTAGAACCTACACAGTAAAATGGTAGGCCTCTGTGTAGTGTTGCAGAGCAGAGGGATCTAGGAGTACAAGTGCATGGTTCCTTGAAGGTCACGTCGCAGGTAGATAAGGTAATCAAAAAGGCTTTTGGCACTTTGGCCTTCATCAGTCAGAGTATTGAGTATAGAAGTTGGAAGGTCATGTTACAGTGTTATAAGACGTTGGTGAGACCGCATTTAGAATATTGTGTTCAGTTCTGGTCACCATGTTATAGGAAAGATATTGTCAAGCTTGAAAGGGTTTAGAAAAGATTTACAAGGATGTTGCCACGACTAGAGGGTGTGAGCTATAGGGAGAGGTTGACTAGGCTGGGTCTCTATTTCATGGAGCGTAGGAGGATGAGGGGAGATCTTATAGAGGTGTATAAAATCATGAGAGGAATAGATCGGGTAGATGCACAGAGTCCTTTACCCAGAGTAGGGGATTCAAGGACCAGAGGACATAGGTTCAAGGTGAAGGGGAAAAGATTTAATCGGAATCCGAGTGGTAACTTTTTCACACAGAGGGTAGTGGGTGTATGGAACAAGCTGCCAGAGGAGGTAGTTGAGGCTGGGACTATCCCATCGTTTAAGAAACAGTTGGACAAGTACATGGATAGGGCAGGTTTGGAGTATTATGGACCAAGCAAGTGGGACTAGGGTAGCTGGGCCACTGTTGGCCGGTATGGGCGAGTTTGGCCGAAGAGCCTGTTTCCACACTGTACCACTCTATGACTCTATAACTATAAATCTACGACTCAATATTCAAGTCTACACATAACTTTTGGGTTTCTGTTAGATTATGTGGAAATCCTCACTTGGATTCCAACCTGTAATTCCTGAGTATCTGTTTATTTACAAACCCCCAAATCCCTGGATTAGATCCCACCCTATTCCCAGATACCTGCATCTGTTTTCATATAGCTGTTCAACTTGATTGCAATCCAGCTGCTATCGCTGTGTAGGGTATGTGATGTTCTCTTTCTTGTATTTTCAGTTTTTATTTCACTCTTGTCCTGACACAAAATGTTAATTTGTTATATTTTCAGTCTTTACAGCCTGATTTGGACAAGGTTTGGCCCGAACTGTCTGGCAAAGACACTCTTTGGTAATGGTTTGTACCTAAGGTGGATAAATCCCCAGGGGTTGACCAAATGTATACTTGCACTTTGTGAAAAGCTAGGGTAGAAATTGTGGAGCCCTTGCACAGATATTACCATCATCTTTAGGCACAGGTGAAGTTCCAGTAGACTGGAGGGTGGCTAATGTACAGTTATTTAAGGGCACCAAGGACAAGCCAGGGCACCACTGGTGAGTGAGCCTGCATCAGTAGTGGGTACGTAACTGCAGGTGATTCTGAGGGACATCATTTACCAGCAGTTGATAGATAAAGACTGATCAGGGATAATCATAGGGAATCATATCTCACAAAGCAGACAGTTTTTTAAAGAGGTGACCAAGAGGATTGATTGAGGTTAAAGATCGTTGTCTATGTGGACATTAGCTGGGCCATGACAAGGTCATAAGTGATTGGAGCAGAATTAGGCCATTCGGTCATTCCACAATAGTGACCCAGCATCGATCCCTGTGGCACACCACTGGTTTCTGATCTCCAATCTGAATAACAACTCTTTACTATACCCTCTGGCTCTTGCCATCAAACCAATTTTCTCACCAATTGGCTAGTTTGCCGTGGATCCCATGTGATCTAACCTTCCAGCCGAGCTTACAATGCGATACCTTGTCAAAGGCCTTGCTGAATTTAGCAGGCCACACTGCCCTCATCAATCCTCTTCTAACTTCTAAATGTTGTGAGAGTCACTGCTTCCACTGCCTCGAGCAGTGTGTTTCAGATTCCAACTACCCTCTCTTGAAAAAGTTATTTTCAGATCTCTAAATCTTTTCCCACTTCTCCTAAAAGTGAGCCATCTAGTTTCCTACTATCTGCTCTGTCTCTTACTCTCATACCTTTGTGCATGTCCACCGGGTCCCCTTCAGCCTCCTCAACTCCCGGGAAAGCTAACGCTGTCTATCCAGTCGTTCCTCATAATTCAGGTGCCTAATCCTAGATCAGAATTATACAGTTCTCCAGGTGTGGCCTGACCAATAGATAAAGTTGTAACACTGTTCTTATTTAGTGCCTGACAAATGAAGGGAAATATTGTGCACACCTGTGCTGGCAACCTTGTGTACTGCACACCTGCAATCCTTGGGTTTGAACACCAAAGTTTGTCTGTTCAATGGTTTAGGTGGCACAGTGGTACAACTAGTAAAGCTACCACCACACGGCTCCAGTAACCCCTGGTTCAATCCTGATATCTGCCTCTGCCTGTGTTTGTACATTCTCCCTGTTATTCTGTGGGCTTCCCAAGGGTGCTCTAGATTCTTCCCACATTCAAAAGATGTGTGAGGGCTACATTAATTGGCTGCTATAAATTAAGGGGGAGAATCTATGGGGCAATTGATCATAAAATGGGTGCTTGGTGGTCAGTGCAGACTCAGTAAGCCAAATAACTGACTGCTGTGCTGTACCTTCATATGAGTCAAATCTCCAACCCACTGGATCCCCTCCCACGGACACTCTCCCCACCATTCTGCCCCATCACCCATTCTGCCCCATCACCCACTCTCCCCACCACTCTCCCCCATCACCCACTCTCCCCCATCACCCACTCTCCCCATCCCCTCCCCTCCTATGGACACTCTGCCCCATCACCCACTCTCCCCACCCCCTTCCCACCCTTCAACGGACACTCACACCACCCACTCTCTACACCCCTCCCACGGACACTCTCATCACCCACTCTACACCCCTCCCACTGACACTCTCCCCCATCACCCACTCTCCCCATCCATGGACACTGTGCCTCATCACCCACTCTCCCCAACCCCACCCCTCCTGTGGACATTCTCCCCCATCACCCCTCCGCTCCCACTGACACTCTCCCCCAACACTCACTCTCTCCACCCCCTCCCCACCCACGGACACTCTCCCTCATCACCCACCCTCCCTGCCCCCACCCCTCCTATGGACATTCTCCCCCATCATCGCTCCCCTCCCATGGACATTCTCCTTCATCACCCACTCTCCCCACCCCCACCCCCACCATGGACATCACCCACTCTCCCCACCCCCACCCCTACCCCTACCCCTCCCCTTCCAACTGGACAAATAATGTTTTGGTTCCTGGTCTTCAGACTGGAGAAAGGTCCTGATCTGAAAAGTCATCAGTCCATTTTCTCCCTGCAGATACTGTCTGGTCTGCTAAGTTCCTCCACCAACTTGTTTTTAACTTCCTCTAAACATTTCTATCCATATGCCTGTCCAAATGTCTTTTAAATCCATCTCTACATGACCTCTGTCAGCTTATTCCGTAAATGTAGCACCGTCTGTGTGGAAAAGATTGCCCCTTAGGTCCCCTTTAAATCTTTCCCCTTTCACCTTAAACCTATGCCCTCATGTTTTAGACACCCCAACCCTGGGAAAGCAGTCACTTTATTGCCTTCTTCGCTCCAGTGAAAACAGCCTCAGCCTGTCCAGTCCCTCCATATCATTCAATCCCTCCTGTCCCTGTTACATCCTCATCAATCTCTTCTGTACCCTTTCCAACTTAATGACGGGGTTCCCATCGTTGAAATTATTCCTATATATTTAGTTGGAATAATTCCTGTAGTTGGGTGACTGGAACTTTGCACAATAGTCCAAGTGTGGTCTCACCACCAATATCATTCAAAGACAGTTTCTGTTTCTCCTTCAATCCATCTTTCAGCTCTGCACTCTTGAAAACTCTTCATATTGAAACATTGCTGTTCCTAATCTCTTTCCACAGGTCCCATGAATGGGAAGCACACGGTAAGCCTGCTACTCAGACATTAACAGTGCGTGAGTACTTTGAGAAAGGTCTGAACTACTACAGGTGAGGACCTGATGTGTGTATCTCACTGACATACAGCCCCACCACCACCATCCACGGGAGGAGAGAGAGACAAAATGAGGAAGGGTGGCAGAGAGACAAATATATGGAAGAAGATAGACAGAGGCAGGGAGATGGAGAGAGAGAGAGATGGAAGGAGGGAGAGGAGGAGGACGGACAGAGAGAGAGTCTGAGGGAGAAGTGATGGAGAGAGTAAGAGTGACAGAGGGGGGACAATGAGAAGGAGAGGAGATTGAGGACAGAGCACAAAGAGATGGGATGGAAAAGATGGAGAGTTCAAGGAGAGAGCAACAGTGTGTGAGTGGCAGAGAGAGAGTGGGAGATAAAGGATGCAGTGAGGGAAAGAGAGAAGGGGGAGATGCACAGATGCCTGACAAAACAAACAGATGTGGGAAACAGAGGCAGACACAGGAAGATAGATAGATAGTTACAGATAGATGTGTGAAAAGAGGGGAGGAGGACAGATGTGAAGAGATGGAGAGCTATACAGGCAGGGAGAAAGAGATGGATGGGTAGAGGGAGAGGCAGAATATAGATCAAAGAGACAGAGTGCTATGCAGCATGGAAACAGGGCCTTCAGCACCTCTTCCATGCTAACCAAAGTGTTCACCTCGAGCCACACCCATTAGGTTGCGTTTGGCCCATACTCCTCTAAACCTTTCCAATCCATGTACCTGTCCGTATAACTTTGAAATATTGTTATTGTACTCGCTCCTCCTACCTCTTCTGGCAGCTCATTTCATACTCCCACCACCCTCAGATCTCTTTTAAATCTTTCCCCTCTCATCGAAAATCTAGTTTTACACTCTCCCGCCCTTGGGAAAAGACTGTGATCATCCACATGATCGAAGTTCCCTGTGTTACACCCTGCATTGTTCCAGCCCTATCAGTACAATGCAGCACAGGAACAGGCCCTTTGGCCCACAATGTCAGTGCTGTTCATGATGCCAAGATAAACTAATCTCCTCCACCTGCACATGATCCACATCCCTCCATTCCCTGCATATCCATGTACTTATTTAAAGGCCTCAAATGTCACTATTGTATCTGCCTCCACCACCACCCTCAGCAGTGTGTTCCAGGCACCCACCACTCTCCTTTAAACTTTGCCACTCTCACTTTAAAGCTTTGCCCTCTGCTCGAGTCTGGTCCTTATAAATTAAACCCTCCGTAGCATTATCTGCAGAGGAATCTTGAGGAGCAAGTCTATAGTTTACTGAAAGTGGAAGCACAACATGGATAGGGAGGTAAAGAAGGCAGACAACTTGCTTACCTTCATTAGTCAGATGTGGGTTTTAGAATCAGGTGATCATGTTGCAGCTTTATAAACTATGGTCAGGGCACATTTGGAGTATTGTGTGCAGTATTGTGTGGGGGGGGGAAGAGGGGGGAATAAAAGAGAAATGAGGGATCTGGAGATGGGAGATGAGCACACTGAGGAAGGAAAATGGTGGGGTGTGAAGGGGCAGATGGGAGATAGTGAAATAAATGGGCTGCACCGGGTGTAGGAGGGGGGAACGGAAACGAGAGAGGGCATGGGGGTATTACTTGATATTGGTGAATTCAATGTTCATACCATTGGGTTGTGAACCTGTGTAGATGGACAGAGAGCTGTACAATGCAACAGGAACACAGATCAGTTTTTGTTCACAAATCGTTGCTACTCTCCAATGTGATTGTGTGCCAGAGAGGGAGAGTGTGTGGAGAGGTGGGAATACTGAGAGGGAGCACATGGGTTAATGGGGATTAAGCAGAGAGGGTGAGGAATGTGGGGACGGTATGTTGGTGAGGGGGAGGAAGGGATACAATAATTTGTATTTACTTATGAGCGATGAATGTTGATGTGCAGCGGAAACAAAACTTCTTTGTTTTTGTTGCAGACGTGTGGAAAGTTGTGCAAAAGTAATACCAAAGGTATGTAATGCTCAATTAATGGTTCTTTGTTGCAAGGTGTTTGTGTTGTGAGACAGGGACCTAATGTTACCAATGTACAGGAGTCCTCGGCGCCGTCTCTTCCGTATTCCCCCCCCCGTGTCATATCTCCCCCCCCCCCCCGTGTCATATCTCCCCCCCCCCCCCCCGTGTCATATCTCCTCCCCCCCATGTCGTGTGTCCCACCCCCACCCACGCATAAAATGTTACAAAAACTCATTGGAGTCTCTTGCATCTTATCTGCCAGAGGTCTGCCAGGCCTTCTTTTTTGCCCTTTAGTTTTCCTTTACGAACATCATTTACAAGGATGTTATCATATCATATATCATATCATATATATACAGCCGGAAACAGGCCTTTTCGGCCTCCAAGTCCGTGCCGCCCAGCGATCCCCGTACATTAACACTATCCTACACCCACTAGGGACAATTTTTACATTTACCCAGCCAATTAACCTACATACCTGTACGTCTTTGGAGTGTGGGAGGAAACCGAAGATCTCGGAGAAAACCCACGCAGGTCACGGGGAGAACGTACAAACTCCTTACAGTACAGCACCCGTAGTCAGGATCGAACCTGAGTCTCCGGCGCTGCATTCGCTGTAAAGCAGCAACTCTACCGCTGCGCTACCGTGCCGTGCCAGGACTTGAGGGCCTGAGCTACAGGGAGTGATTGGGCAGTCTAGGACTTTATTCCCTGGAATGCAGGAGGATGAGGAATGAACTTACAGAGGAGTGAGTATAAGATCATGAGTGGAATAGATAAGGTCTTTTACCCAGAGTAGGGAAATTAAGAATCAGAAGCCATAGGATTAGGGTGATAGGGGAAAGATTTAATAGGAACCTAAGGGGCAACTTTTTCACACAGAGGGTGGTGGGAAAATGGAATGTTGGGTATATGGATGGGTACATGGATAATGAAGGAGGGATATGGGCCAAGTGCAAGTAGGTGGGACTAGTATAACAATCAAACAATCTCCTAGATGTTCTAGTGGCCAGAGATCCTAGGGTGACGGAGGAACTGAAGGAACATTAGGTAGAAAATGGTGTTGGGTAGACTGATGGGACTGAAAGCTGATAAATCCCCTGAGCCTGATGGTCTGCATCCCAGGATACTTAAGGAGGTGGCTCTTGAAATTGTGGACGCATTGGTGATCCTTTTCCAATGTTCTATAGATTCAGGATAAGTTCCTGTGGATTGGAGGGTAGCTAATGTTATCCCACTTTTAAGAAAGGAGGGAGAGA